>NC_031780.1:1080108-1150922 GCF_001522545.3 Parus major
GGGCGGCGAGCGGCGCCTTGGGCATGGACAGCGCCGGGCGGACCAGGGTGAGAGCGGGGACGGCCGGGGAGGGACCCCCGGGCTCAGGCGCATCCCCGGGACTGCACCCCCGGGGCTCTCCCCGCATCCCCGGGCTCAACCCCCATCCCCGGGGCTGCATCCCCCGCCTTCTCCCGCATCCCTGGGCTCCCCCCCCGCCGCCGCATCCTCGGCTTCTCCTGCATCCCTGGGCTCTCCTCGCATCTCCCGGCTGCGTCCCTCGGCCTCACTCCCAGCCGCGGGGCTGCACCCCCGCTCTCATCGTGCATCCCGGGGCTCATCCGCATCCCGGGGCTCCCCCCGCATCCCCGGACTCACGGCCCGCTCTGACCCAGCACCCCGGGGCTCCCCCCGCCTCCCGTTCGGACCCGGAGCTGCGATCCCCCGAGGCCAGGGGGGTTCCCGAGCTCCCCCACCCGCGGGGGTCCCTGCTCAGCCCCCACTTTGGCAGGAGGCCTACGTGGAGTACCTGAAGAGCATCACCCTCATCGCCCAGGCCCTGCAGGAGGAGGCGGCAGGCACAGGTAAGGCAGCACCCCTTGCCCCCAGCCCGCGGAACCACGGTGAGAGTCCTGCAGCGACCTCAACACACCCTCGCCACAGAGAACAGCGAGGGGATCACCCCTGACACCCCAAAGCTGCTGAAGCTCGCGGAGCAGTGCCTGGAGAGGGTCAAATCCATCGCAGCGGCGCTGGGTGAGTCAGGGGTGGGGGTCCCGTTTTGGGGAGCTGGGTGCCCCTGCAGGGTCAGGCTGGTGGTGAGACACAGCCGACCTGTCCTGCCCCGCTCCCCAGGGAAAACCCAGGTGAAACCGGCTGCAAAGGAGCAAGGTGGGGGCCCTGCGCCCCTCCCCAGGCACCGCCGGGTCTGCTCGGACGAGGGGGGGAAGCTCTCGCCATTCCTGCCCCCGGAGATCTTCCAGAAGCTGCAGATCGCTGAGGCACAGAGCGCACGGAAGTACGGGGATTTGGACATGGGAGCTGGGACAGAGAATGGTGCAGCATGTGGGGCTGATGTGGACTGGGATACAGGGGCTGGGACATGGGAGGCTGGAACACAGCAGGTAGGACATGGGGGGTTCAAACACGAGGGGTTTGGGACACGAGGTCTGGCAAGAACTGCAACACAAGGACTGGTGGTGGCCCCATGCCTGCCCGGGGGATCAAGGAACAGGATGTGGTCCTGGCACGTGTCCTGTGTGCTGTGGCAAGTGCTGAGGCTGTTCCTACAGGGAGCTGACCCCGCTGGAGGAGGCCTCCCTGCAGAACCAGAAGCTGAAGGCGGCCTATGAGGCACGGGTGGCGCGGCTGAACCCAAGCCAGGCCGTGCAGAAGACATCCCTGGCAAGTGGGGAGCTGGGGAGGAGCTGGGAGATGGATGAAACCGGCAGCCAGGCAGAGAGAGGGTCCCTGGGGGACCCCCACTCCCCACTGGTGGCCATGGCATGTGAGTGCATGTTCCCATCTCTCCTCCTGCTCTGCAGACGCTGTCCCTGCAGCGGCAAATGATGGAGAACCTGGTGATCGCCAAGGCCCGAGAGGAGACCGTATCCTTCCCTTTGGGATTGCTCTAAGAGCTGGCTCCAGCAGAGCCTCTATCCTCTCCTGGGTGTCACTGACCCCATGCAGGCCTTTGGGCTCTCAGCTGGGGGATGAGGAGGGCGAAGGGCAGTGGGTGAGCACGGTGGTGGCTCCGGACCCTTAACTGTGCCTGGCCCAGCTGCAGCGCAAGATGGAGGAGCGGCGGCTGCGGCTGCAGGAGGCGGCCAACCGGTGAGTGGGGAGCACTGCAGGGACCCTGAGCTGTGGGGACACCCAGCAGTGCCCTCACTGGCCCGGGGTGCCCCCAGGAGGTTCTCCAGCAGCGTGGCCCTCACCCCCGAGGAGCAGGAGCAGCGAGCACTCTACGCTGCCATCCTTGAGTACGAGCAGGACTATGTGAGTGTGTGCCAGGGGCTGCTGGCAGGGCTGGAGGCTGTGCCGTGGGGTAGGGGGCTGTGCCATGGGGCAGGGGACTGTGCCATGGGGCAGGGGGCTGTGCCATGGGGCTGGAGGCTGTGCCGTGGGGCAGGAGGCTGTGCCGTGGGGCAGGAGGCTGTGCCGTGGGGCAGGGGGCTGTGCCGTGGGGCAGGAGGCTGTGCCATGGGGCTGGAGGCTGTGCCGTGGGGCAGGAGGCTGTGCCGTGGGGCAGGGCGCTGCACCATCCCCACGACCAGCCCTGGACACTCCCCAGGACTGGCCAAGACAGTGGAAAGCGCAGCTGAAGCGAAGCCCGGCGGATCTCTCGGTGGTGTCAGGGCTCTTCTCCTGCCTCCTGAGGTAGTGCTGGGGTGGGCACGGCCCTGCCAGAGCGAGGGGGCTGCAGCTGCTGCCGGTGCCCCCCGCCCACGCCATCCCTCTGCCCACAGCTGCCCCGAGCACCCCATCACGCAGCTGCTGCGGCGGCTGCAGTGTGCGGTGTACGCCCGGCTCTACCCCGCCGTCAGCCGCGGCCCCGCCGACGCCTCCCCCGCCTCCCCCTCGGGTCTGTCCTTCCTGTCGCTGGACGCGGGGGGCTCCTCGCTGCCCTCCGAGCCGGGGGGCCGCCGGCTCCGAGCGTCCCGCAGCCTGCACTGCATGTTCTCGGTGCCCGAGCACGGCCCGGCCGCGCTGCGGCACAGCCAGTCCAGCACCCCCCTGGCCGACAGCGGCGCCCCGGGGCCCACACAGCCCCCCGAGACCCCCCGGGAAAGCTCCTTCGAGGACCTGGAGCGGTTCCTGGCGTCCCCCGAGGGCTGGGCCCCCGCAGAGCCCCCGGCCAGCTCCGGGCAGGACGCGGCGCTGCCGGAGCTGCTGAAGGGCGTCGTGAGGGACATCCACAACGCCATGGGTGAGGGACGGCTGAGGGAGTGGGGGCGGACGGGGGGCTCTCCTGCACCCCGTTTGGACTCGGGGCGCAGGGTGGGCAGGATGGGGGTCCCAGTGTGGGTAGGACGGGGGTGTCAGTGTGCTGTGTGACTCGCCCTTCCCAGACAGGCTGCTGGCTCTGACTCTGCTGGCCTTCGAGGGGCTCGGCACCGCTGCCGGCAAGGACCAGTGCCTGGCCTGCCTGGAGGAGGCTTTCTTCCCTCCACTCTGGGCCCCGCTCCTGGCCCTCTACAGGTACTATGACCCGCTTTGGAGGGTCCGAGACCCACTGACCCCTTCCTGGCACCCTCCTTGTCACCTCTGTGCCCGCAGGACGGTGCAGCAGCCCCGCGAGGCGGCCCTGGCACGCAGCATGGAGCGGCACCGGCACGCCAGCCCCGCCGACATGGGGCTGGCCTCACGCCTCTTCCCACCCGTCCCCGGCCGCCCCGCCTACGCCTCGGCCGTGCAGGACCTGCGCCTCATCCCGCTGGAGACCTGTCCCCGCAGGAAGCTGGAGTGCATCGGTGAGCGGAGATGGGGCTGTGGGAAGGGCACTCAGGGCTGGCGGTGAGCCTGACACCCGCCCTGTGCCGCAGTGCGAGCCCTGCGGGGCATCTGCGAGTGTGCCGAGGAGTACTGCGGCAGCCGGGACAGCCGGAGCCTCGCCACGGCCGCCATGTGAGTACAGGAACCGCGGCCCTCGGCCACACACAGCAGGACGGGCAGCGAGGGGAGCTCCTGCGGCTCCTGTGGCCGGCTCGGTGATGGGGCAGCAGTCCCTGTGGCCACCGTGGGTGATGGCCCTGTTGTCACAGCGGGGCAGATGACCTGCTGCCCATCTTGTCCTACGTGGTGCTGCAGACGGGGCTGCCCCAGCTGCTCTCCGAGTGTGCCGCCCTGGAGGAGTTCATCCATGAAGGGTACGTGCCAGGGTGCTGGGCCATGCAGCCACAGGGCTCAGGACACCGTCACCCTCCCGGGACAGGGCTGTCAGGGCGGGAGGTGGGTCGGAACAGCAGCAGGGCCGAGGGGCGGCGGATGCCATGATGTGCTGGTCATGGCAGCGTCCCAGCCGTGTGATGGGTGTGCGCACAGGTACCTGATCGGGGAGGAGGGGTACTGCCTGACGTCCCTGCAGAGCGCCCTGTCCTACGTGGAATCCCTGCAGTGAGGAGGGGGCGGCGCGGGACCCCCACACCCCCGGCCAGGTGCTGCCGTCGCCCCCGCGGGTCCTCCCACCCAGCAGGGGGCGCTGTGGCGCGGGGGACGCCCCGCCCCGTGGGCGGAGCTACGGGCGGCACGCGCGTCCCGGCCCGGTGGGGGCGCGAAGGGAGCGCGAGCGGCCGGGAGCGGCAGGTGGGGCGGGGGGGAACCGGGACCGCGCGGAACCAGGGTCGGGTGGGAACACCGGGAGGCCTCGGGGGTGGAAAGGGGGTGAATCAGGGCCGGGGAGTGACACCGGCGGGACTGGGAGCAGGGAGGTGCCGGGGAGGCCTCGGAGGAGCGAAGTTCCGGAGCTCGGGCTTTGGCCGGGGGATCGTCGCCGGTTTGGGAGGGGGTGCCGGGGTACCAGGGCGGGGTCTCACGCTGCTGTACCCGCAGGATGTGTGCAGGCTCGGCGCTGCGGCAGGAGCACCGGCAGGACTACGCGCAGGAATTCCGGCAGGAATTCCACCGGGAGTACCGCCGCTCACTGGAGCGGGAGTTCGGCCCCGCCGGGACCTGCCCCGGCCCCGCCGTGGCGGAGCGGCTGCGGCAGCGGCTGCAGCGGGAGCCGGCGCTGCTGGGGGCCCTGCAGGAGGATGCCCTGGCACTGCTGGCCCGGGGGCTGCGGGACCACCGCGACCCCGGGCTGGCGCTGCGGGGCCTGGCCGGCGCCTTCCGGCTGCTGGAGCTGGCGGCCGTCAACCTCTACCTCTTCCCTTGGCGCCGGGAGTTCGGCACCATCCAGGTGAGGCCCTGAGGGGGTAAGGGGATGGTATGGGGATACCCAGACACCTCCAGCCACGCTCCCCGCTCTCCTTGCAGACCTTCTCTGGCGCCTACGTGCACCTGCTGCGCCCAGCGCTCCCCGAAGCCGACCTGGTGCGGAGTTTGGGCCGACTGGGCTACGAGCGGCAGGACCGGCACCGCCTGGCCGTGGCCCGGCTACCCCCGGGGCCCGTGCTGATCGCCGCTGCTGTCGGCTTCCTCGCCTGCCGCCTGGAGTGTGAGATCCTGGCAGAGCTGGCACCACAGCTGCGGCATCCCCGCGCCGAGGAGCTGCTGGAGGCACGGCATGGAGCCATGGGTGCCAAGGGGTGCCTGGAGACCCTGCAGGACCTGGGGAAGCAGCACAGGGCGGCTGCCGACTGCAATGACAGTGTGGATCTCTACCGGGAGATGCCAGACAGCCCTGAGGACGTGGGGGGCAAGGACACAGCTCCCCCAGCGCTGTGGAGGGACCCTCAGGATGTGCCCACAAGGGGCTGGGGACACTGCAATGGCACACTTGGGCCAGAGCCTGTGGGCAGCACCGATCCAGACACCTCTTCTCACCTCTTCCCAGAGGAGGAGCTGGTGGCGACCAGCAGAAGTCCCCAGGATTCCCGCCAGGACACGCCAGAGCTGCCCTGCTACCAGCTGCACTCGTGCCTGCGCCGGGGCATGCTGCCCTCGTACTGCTGCAGCACCTGCCGGCAGCTGCACGGCGGCGGCTGCACCGCGGGACACGCCTGCCGCAGCCGGCACCGCGGCCAGGAGCTGCGCGGGGAGCGGCAGCAGCGGCTCTGGCTGCAGCGCACAGAGCTGGACATGCTGCTGGCCGAGGGCTCTGCACCCCGCTCCTGACACTGCTGCTGCTGCTGCTGCCTGCGGGAAGGGATGGGCACGGCTCCGCACAGGGACCCCGGACTCGGCAGCCCACGGTGCCTGGGCCCTGCTCCTGTAAATTATTCAGTGCATCAGTAAAGTGGCTGCCTCGGCACGGGGTGTTGTGTCCTGGGGAGGGGGACAGAGATGCCTGGTCCAGGGGCAGGGGCTGCAGTGATAGCTGACAGCACAGCACCCTGCAGGAGTGGGCCTGGGATCTACATAAAAGCGAGGGGAACCTGGGGTGTCATGGAGGTCTCCTTGTCCCCAGAGGAAGGAGAACATAGGCACAGCTTCTTCCAGTCTTGTTGGCAGCAAAGAATGAGGTCACTCTCTCCCAAAGTTGCCACTGCCAGAGTCTTTTATTGATGGCAGAGTTGGGGTTCCCCCCACAGACAGCACAAGCCAGGACCCCATGGGATAGGACTGACCCTGCCAGCCCTGGGCATCCCCAGGCCCCATCTCTCTTCTCTCCTGGGCCCAGGGCCACGCTCACCCAGCCCCAGACTAGAGCCTGCCCCATCCTTCACGTGGAGATGCAGCTGGGAGCCGTCCTGGGAACGGATGGAGCCCCGTGGGGCACTGGGACTGTTGGGCTGAGGGAATCCTCCTCAGCCGGGACACATCACGCCTGTTCCCATGGGACAGCTCAGGGCTTGCTGCGCTTGGCCTGGCTCTCCACTGCCGTGCCGGCCGCCCGCTTGTTCCGGTGGTGTGGGAAGGTGGGCATCAGCTCCGGCTCACAGGCTGTGGGGCACAGAAGAGGGGTCAGCAGGGCCCAGAGCCTCCCCAAGTCCTGCCCTGCCCCAGGAAGGGGAGTACTTACGCAAAGGCTTCTCCTTGAAGTAGGAACTCTCCAGGCAGTCCTTGGCTGTGGCCCTGAAGGGAGAAGGGCAAGTGGCAGGGACTACCCCAGCCTGGGGAACAGCGTGGGGCTGGTTCCATGCCCTACCCACCCCACATCCTGCCCGCTCTTACCTTTTCTTGGGGTCATACATGAAGAGGAAGTTGAGCAGTCGCAGCCCAGCCTCCGAGAGCCAGGGAAACCTGTGCTTCAGGTTGTTGTAGGGCTGTTTGCGCAGGGTGTACTGGGTGGCCAGCGGCAGTTTGGAGAACCCCTGGGGGAAACACAGAGTGAGGAGGGGCCAGGGGAACAGCAAGGACAGGGAGAATGGGCAGGGAGCTCTCACTGGCCAGATGTTCTCGTTGGGTGTTCCCAAGAGCTGCACGATGAGGTCGATCTGGTGGATCTCAGAGGTGCCTGGCAGCAGTGGTTTGTGTGCCAGCAGCTCGGCCAGGATGCAGCCAGCGGCCCTGCGGAGCACAGGAGCCTCTCCAGTGATCCCCCTGCAGTTTGCAGCCCCCCAGTCCCATCCAGGCAGCCTCAGCATCCCCCCCTTACCACATATCGATGCTGGTGGTCTGGGTTGTCATCCCCAGCAGCAGCTCCGGTGCGCGGTACCTGCACAGGGGACACTCGGTGGCAGAGCTGGCACCAGCCTGTCCTGCTGGGAGGATCCACCCCAGCACCAGCCACTCACCACAGAGTCACCACTTTGGGGGTCATGGGCTTAGGGGGCATCCCATAGGTGCGTGCCAGGCCGAAATCAGCTGCAACAGAGAGTCAGGGTCAGGAGGGAGCCAGCTCTGAGCTCTGCTCGTGGCACAGCCATGCAGGTGCTGGGACTCACCTATCTTCACACAGCCTTTGTCCGTCATCAGCAGGTTGGAGACCTTCAGGTCCCTGTGGGAAACAGAGCAGCCGGAGGTGAGAAACCACAAGCAAAATCCACTCCCATCATTCCATGGCCTCCCTGCCCTGCTGGTGCTCCCACGCTGATGGGCACCAAAGCAGCACCCGGAGCTGCTCCTGATGGTGCTGCCTGCTCTCATGATGTGCAAGGTGTCCCCTTTGTCCCCCAGCTCCATCCTGCCACTCCCACCTGTGGATGATGTAGTTCTCATGGAGGTACTGAAGGCCTTTGAGCACCTGCAGGATGATGCACTTCACCTGGGGACAGAGGACAGGAGCTGTGACCTCTGTGGGAGCAGCACTGACTGCACAAACCCCTGCAGGCCAAACCCACCGGGGTGTCCTGCAGTCCCTCCATCCCTGTGTCCTCCCAGGGGGTTCTGGGTGGGCATTTTCTCCCAGTTCTGTTTCCCTGACGGTTTGCTCCAGCCCCAAACCCAGCCTGGGAAGTCCCTGAAGGGTTTACTGAGAGTCAGCAAAGCCCAGGCTCCATCAGAATCCCTGGAATCCCCCAGCCCAAGGCCTAGGGAGCCCTTCAAGGTGCCCACATGTTATGGCAGGAATGGCAGCACCCTGTCAGGACCCAAATCCTGCCCCACCCTGTACCTGAGCTTCTGAGAAGGGTGTTTGCATGTTCTCCAAGAGACTGGCCAGGTCCTGCTCGCAGTATCCCATCACCAGGAAAATGCTGTTGGAGAGAAGGTAAGGTCAGAGCCTCCCCCAGGACAGGTTTGTGTGCTGAGGTGGCTGAGCTCCCAGGAAGGTTTGAAATGCAGAGGGAGGACAGACAGGGAACTCTTACCTCTCCAGGTGGTTTCCCACAACCACCTCCTTCAGTTCCACAATGTTGGGGTGCTGGAGCTGCAGGAGCAGGGTGATCTCCCGCAGGCTGCTGATGGGCATTCCTGGAGGAGAGAGAGAGGAACAACCGAGCTGCAGGAATGGCCTGGAGCCAGAGCCAGGACAGAGCAGCCCCTGTTCCCCCCGCTCCTCCATTACCATCTTTCTCGTTGTCCATCCGCACCTTCTTCAGTGCCACCGTCTCGTCGGTCAGCGTGTCCCGGGCACGGTCTGGGGGCAGCACAGGCCACCTTGGCACCAGGACACACGCCTGGGTTTGTCCCCACCTCCCCTCAGCTCCCCAGCTCAGCTGCAGGGGGGAATCTGGCCCCTCCCGACCCGGGGAGCTGGGATTCCACACGGGGGAATGGCTTTCCACTGGCAGAGGGCAGGCTTAGATGGGATTATCCATAAGGAATTCCTCCCTGCGAGGGTGGAGAGCCCCTGGCACTGGGTGCCCGAAAAAGCTGTGGCAGCTCCGTGCCTGGAAGTGTCCAAGGCCAGGCTGGACACAGCAATGTGATCTAGTGGAAGGCGTCCCTAGCCACGGCAGGGAGTGGAACGGGATGAACCCGGAGATCCCGTCCCGGTCCCGCATGGCCCCGGCGCAGCGGGAGCCGCCCCCGCCCGGGAGGCACGGCCCGTACTCACACACGATGCCGTACGTGCCCTCTCCGATCCGGTTCAGCTTCTCAAACTCCTTCACGCTGCGGCATCGTCCCAGCTGAAACCAAAGAGCAGCGTCCGGGATGTGCGGCCTCGAGAGCTCCTCACCGGGACCCCCGCCGGCACCGAGCCCTCTCACACCCCCGGGGACCCGCTGCACCAACCCGATCGGCTGCCGGAACCTCGAAGAAGCCGTCGCCCCGCAGTCGCCGCAGCCGCAGGGGTTCCAGCTCTGGCTCGGCCGGTCCCGACCCGGGTCCCGATTCCGGTGCCGGTCCCGATTCCGGTGCCGGTCCCGCCTCAGCCGCCGCCATGTCGGCGATGGCGAATCCCGCGCACGCCGGGTATTATCCTCCGCAGGCTCCGCCCACCCGCAGGCCCCGCCCACTCACGTTAAGCCTCTGGCAACCGTTGCTAGAGAGGAACCAATAGCGACCCTGTCCCGACATAGCCCCGCCCCCATTGGCTCCGCCTCCTCTCGGCCCCGCCCCATTGACTCCTCCTCTCGGCCCCGCCCCTTCGCCCCGACACCCCAGGGTTCCCGCTGTCCACGTGACCTCCCCCGCCGCGTCGCTCTCGCGACACTCAGCGCGCGCACCCCGGAAGTAGCGTCGGCGTCACCCGGAAGCGGCGGTGGAACCCGGAAGCGGCGGCGGGCAGGATGGATGGTACCGGGGGGTTGGGTGGTAGCGGCGCCTCCCGGTGGGGCTGGGGCGGGTGCTGAGGGGTGCGGGTGAGGGTCAGAGCCGGGACTGATGGCCGGGACGTGTGTCCCCGGGCGGGGTCCCCGGTCACCCGGTCCCGGTCGTGTCGCTGAGCCTGTGCTCTCCTTCCTTTCCAGACACGCTCTTCCAGCTGAAGGTGAGAGCAGCGGAGCCCCTTCCGCCTCCTTTCCGGCCCGTATCGCCGGTCCCGGGAGAGTCTCGGTGGCAGTTCCGCTGGCTCGGCCTCATCGGGGCTCCGGTGACGGGACCGGGACGGGAGGAGGCCCCGGGGGGACCGGAGCGCCGCGGGCAGAGGGGCGGGCAGTGAGAGGTGGGGGGGACAGGAGGGCACTGGCACGGTGGCACAAAGGGAATGGTTTCCCAGTGCCAGAGGGCAGGGATGGATGGGATACTGGGAAGGAATTCCTCCCTGGGAGGGTGAGGAGACCCTGGCACAGGTGCCCAGAGCAGCTCTGGCTCTGCCATCCCTGGAAATGTCCAAGGCCAGCTTGGATGGGGCTTGGAGCACCCTGGGCCAGTGGAAGGAGTCCCTGCCATGGCAGGGGTGGGATGGGATGGGCTTTGAGGTCCCTTCCAGCCCAGAGCATTCCCTGCCTGTGCCTGGTCCTGCCCCGCTGGATCCCGCTGCTCTCCCGCTCCTTCCCGCAGTTCACAGCCAAGCAGCTGGAGAAGCTCTCCAAGAAAGCTGAGAAGGACTCCAAGGCCGAGCAAGCCAAAGTCAAGAAGGTGTGTGGGGCTGATCCTGCCGGTGCTCAGCACTGTGGGGCCACTTGAATTCCCTCCTCCCACCGAGCGGGACAGGGGCAGATCCCCTCCCCAGCCCTGCTGGGGGCACAGAGCACAGCCAGCGACACGAGGGGGGCGTTATTCCTGCTCTGGGCCATTCCCAGGTTTGGGCTCACACCAGAGCTGTTTCCTGCTGGGAGCCCATCCAGCAGGAGCAGCGGGGGCCGGAGTGAAGCCCTGGGGGCTCTCTGAGCGCGGGCTCTCCGTGGGCAGGCCCTGCAGCAGAAGAACGTGGAGTGTGCCCGGGTTTATGCTGAGAACGCCATCCGCAAGAAGAACGAGGGCCTCAACTGGCTGCGGATGGCGTCCCGGGTGGACGCCGTGGCCTCCAAGGTGCAGACAGCCGTCACCATGAAGGGGGTAAGAGCCTCCAGCAGGGCTTTGGGAGCTCCAGCCCCACCTGGAGCTTCCCCTCCCGCTGCCTCCAACCACCACAGGTTCCCCCGTCCCCCAGAATGACCCCACCAGGGCTCCTGGTGGTCTCAGACCCCCTCAGACAGGTTCATCCTACCCGGATGGGGTCAGAACGGTGCTTGGATTTGTGTGTGACCCTCAGAGTGTCCCTGAAGGAATCTCCCCCTGCAGGTGACAAAAAACATGGCGCAGGTGACCAAGGCTCTGGACAAGGCCCTGAGCTCCATGGACCTGCAGAAGGTGTCGGCAGTGATGGATAAATTTGAGCAGCAGGTGCAGAATTTGGATGTTCACACGTCGGTGAGTGCTGGGTGTCCAGGAGAGAGGGTGGGATGACGGGGGGTCAGGGCAGGGTGACAGGGCTGTGTCTGTCCCAGGTCATGGAGGACTCCATGAGCTCGGCCACCACGCTGAGCACGCCACAGGAGCAGGTGGACAGCCTGATCGTCCAGATCGCTGAGGAGAACGGGCTGGAGATCATGGACCAGCTCAACCAGCTGCCCGAGGGGGCCTCGGCCGTGGGGGAGAGCTCTGTCCGCTCCCAGGAGGACCAGCTGTCCCGGAGGTTGGTTCTCTCCCAGTTCCTGGATAGTTCCAGTGCTTCCCTCACTGGTGTGATGGGAAAGAGCTGGCCCTTCCTGGGGGCTCAGAGGAGTTCCCTGGACACGCTGGCTGCAGCTGCTCCCGAGCCGAGCTGTTCCTGCCACCCTGACCTCGCTCCCCTCTCGTGCTGTGCCCTCCAGGTTGGCTGCCCTGCGGAACTGAGCTCTCCCGTGGACGGCAGCGGTGGAGCCGGGACCCCCTCCCGCAGCCCCGGCCCCGCCGCCCCCGCAGCACGTCCCCAGCCCCCCCTGCCTCGGGACTCCTCGGGGGTGGCAGCTCCTCCCTGAGCCGGCAGCAATCCCAGCCCGGCCGAGGAACGCTGTGCTGGATTGTGGGGGGCTCAGTCTGGGGGTGCTGCTGGTGGTGCAGCAGAGCCCCGGATCCTGCTGCTGACGGAACACTAAGGGGATTTTCCTGGGCTCTGGATGCTGCTCCCCAACTCCTCTGTTGTTCCCTGTCCCTGCCCAGAGCTGAGCTGTGGGCCGAGTTCCTCGGGAGCTGTTTGGGAGGAGCAGGAGAAGCCGCGGGCAGGGCTCTGTGCCCGGCTGTGCATCTGGGGAGGTCGGTGCCTTGCAGGAAGGGGCGGTGGCAGCGGGTGTCCCCTCCCTCGCTGTCACTGTCCCTGTGCCCTTTGCTGCTCCGTGTCCCGCCGGGCCGACACCCCCAGCCCGGTACCACGAAGTGCCCTTTGGAACGCCCCCCGCCCAGCCCTGTGCGTGTCGATCCACACATTCCCCAAGCGCTGCCAGCTGGAAATGGTTATCCCGGCGCTGACCGCCAGTTTGGACCAGTGAGGACCCGTGTCCAGCACTGGGAGCGGATTGCAGCAGCTGCGGTGGCTGCAGCCACGTCCCCAAATGTCCCCCTGCTGGGTGGGTGTGACAGGGAACGCAAAACCATCCCGGGAGCAGCTCTGTCTCCATCCCTGCGCCTCATCCCTGGGTACCCTCTGTCCCCTCGCTGCTGGCACCGGGCTGGGGGCGGGGGCTGCGCTCCGTGTCCCCTCCCGCTGCTCGTCCCTGTCCCTTGTCACCTTCCCTCGGGGCTGGAGCTGTTCGTGCCCCTCCCGCGCCATCCCCGGCCCCGCGGGGCTGCTCGATTGCTGGAAGCTCTCCGGGAAGGAAGCGCCGTTTCCTTTGGGTCTCCCAGGAGGAGCTTTCACCTCTGGGGGAATGTCACGGGGGCCGTCTCCCCTGCACAAACGCTTCCCGCTGCGTTGATTATTTTTCCTGAGTTCAGTGGCCTTGGAGCGTGTGGCTGGTGACACAGAGCCTTCCTTGCCGCCGAGGAGGAGGAGGGGGCTTTGGGCTACAGCGGAGCATTGGATCTTGTGCCAGCTCCTGATGGGCCGGGCGGGAAGCCGGGGGGCCCTGGGGGTTTGTGCCTGGCTCCCTGCGTGGTGTCCCCGTGGCGCTGGGGGCTCCAGCCCTGCCCCCTGTCCCTCTCCCCGGGCTGTCTCTGGGTGGTTTCATTTGGGTTGGTTTTTTTTTTTAAGCTCGTCTTTTTTGCCTTCTTTTTCCCCGAACGGTGTCCGTGCCCTTCTGTGTGTTTAAATAAACAATCTCTGAACACCCCGGTGTGTGTTGGGGCTGTGGATGCAGACGGGGGTCCCCAGTGTCTCATGGTGTCCCCGCCCTGTGACGGGACCTGGTGCCAGGGGGCTGCCCTGGAGCTGAGGAGGAGGAAGGGACTGCTCTTGTTCCCAGAGCCCCTGCGGATCCAGGAGCCGGGAATTGGCTCGGGGTAGCCACTCTGGGGATTCTGGAGGGCGAATCCTTCCCCCTTCCGCCACTGTCACCGCTCCTGCGGGGACCTGTCCCTTTCACACGGCCGAACCGGGGGGACCAGAGTGAGCAGGAGCTCGGAGCAGCTGGAACCCAGCTCCCTGCACCGTCCCCCAGCCCTCGTGGGGACAAGCTGGACCGCCGAGGGGAGACCCTGGGCTTGTCACCGCACCCATCCTGCCATCAGCACCTGCCCACAGCAGCCTCACTGCCAGGGACGGGGGAGCAGCCTTCCCTTCCCTTCCCCCGTCCCCCGCCGTACCTGTCCCTCGCCTGTCCCCACACCCTTCCCCGTGCCCGGCTGGCAGCCGGCCGCTGTTCCTCAGCCAACTCCCGAATGCCACAGGAAGATGGCTCTCCTTCTCCTGCCTGTTCTCCCGCCCCCGCTCCGAACACAGGCTGTTCCTGAATGCGAGAGGAAATTGCTAAGGAGATAATTAAGTAGCCAATTAATTAACTAATGATTAATGGGAGCATCCTGCGGAGGCAGCGCTGCAGCCGCCCTGGCCAGGTGTTGCCGGGATGTGTCACTCCCGGTGCGGTTCGAGCTTCCCGGTGTGCCGGGGTGGTCTCCGCCGGGCCCCTGCCGCTCTGCCCCGCCGGGGGGACCGGGGACACCGGGGACACCGGGGACACGCGGGGGGACCCGACATCTGCAGCCAGGAGCCGGCTCTGGTCCCGCAGAGCCCCACACGGACACTCACTGCCGGCACTGCTCGAGCCACGGTTTTATTTTGCGGGCAGTTCCGGCAGAAAGGGGCGCGGGGTCGTGCCCCGCCCGGCAGCCCCGGGCACGGTGGCAGCCCCGGGCACGGTGGCAGCCCCGGGCACGGTGGCAGCCGGGTGTTAGGAGAGCACGGAGAGGAGCAGTGCCAGCGCCAGTGCCAGGGCTGCCGGCGGGCGCAGGGCAGGGCCGCCATCATTGGGGTAGCCGTAGCTGGTTCTGCACGGCCCCTCCAGCTCCTCGAAGGCGATGGGGGTCTCGTGGGCAGCTGTGTCCCGCAGGCTCCTCTTCACCTGCCGTGGGGACAGGGCGGGTTCCCGCTGTGAGGGGCAGTGCCTCTCCACACAGAGCCCCTGCCACCCCACGTTCCCTGTGCCACCACAGTGCCCCATGTGTCCCTCCCCTTGTGCCCGTGAATTCCTGAGTGCCCCATGCCCCGATGTTCCAGCTGTGTCTGCTGCCCCAAGTGTCCCTGTGCCACGTGTCCCCCTGTCCTGTACATCCCTGTGCCCCGTGCTTCCCATGCCACACTCACCTCCTCCACTCTGCTGAAGACCCTGAGCAGGTTCTCAGCCAGGGCCCCCTTCACCTCCTGCTCCGTCCAGCCCCTCTTCAGCAGCTCGGCCACCAGCGCCGGGTACTTGGAGACATCCTCCAGGCCAGTGGGGACCCTGTGCCACCCCACAGCTCACAGCTCACAGCTGGGCCACTCCCAGCACCCCCAGCTGCCCACGCAGAGTGCAGAGGGGACACCCCCACCCCTCAGGAAGTCCCCGTGGTGGGGACACGCCGCCCCATCCCATCCCGCACCATCACCCCCTTTACCCTGTGACCCCGTCGTAGTCCCCACCAAAGCCGACAGCCTGGGCACCGGCCACCTTCTTCACGTGGTCCATGTGGTCTGTGGGGGGTGACTGGGGTCAGCAGGGCAGGGGGGGTCACTGCCACCCCCACCCACCCGGGCACCCCCTCACCTGCAACATCAGACAGCGTGGCCTTGTCGCTGCAGGTCACGTAGGCGTTGTAGAAGTTGACCATCACCAAGCTGCCCGTGGAGGCCTGGGGGGAACAGCCCTGAGCCCCCAGCCCCCCCAGAACCCCCCAGAGTCCCTGTCTCACCCTGGCCGTGCTCCCACACTCACCACCAGCTCCAGCACCTCGTCGGGCACATTGCGGCGGTGCTGGCAGATGCTGTATGCGGATGAGTGGCTGAAGATGACGGGGGCTTTGGAGATCTTCAGCACCACCTTCATTGTGTCCACTGAGACGTGGGCCAGGTCCACAATCATGCCCAGGCGGTTCATCTCCTCCACCACCGTCTACAGGGACAGGGATGGAGTTGGGGGGCTGAGGGATGCATGGGAAAGGTCCCCTGTGGAGATGCTTGTGTGGCTTTTGGCTTATGGGACGGAGGGAGGGAGGGATGGATGGATGATGGATGGATGGACGGACGGAAGAAGGAAGGCTGGATGGATGGATGGACAGATGGACGGACGGATGGATGGATGGAAGGATGGATGGATGGATGATGGATGGATGATGGATGATGGAACACTGCACCCAGCCTGGGGCCAGTGGGTGCCAGTACCAGGTTCCTCCAATGCCACTGCTCTCAGACACCACTGCTGATGCTATTGCTCACCTTCCCAAAGGGTGAGAGGCCATGGTGCACAGGGTTTTCATCCTTGGTGTCCACCAGCCAGTTGTCAGCCCTGCAGAGCAGGGAGAGCATCAGAGTGGCCACACCTCTGACCGCGTCCCCCCACGCCAGTGCTGCCACCCTCTGTGTCCCCCCTGGGGGTCCTACCAGGGGGTGTTGCAGCTGTGGGTGAGGGTCATGTAGCGGGCACCCAGGCGGTAGAGGGTGCGCAGGACGCCCAGGCTGCTGTCGATGGAGTGGCCGCCCTCCACCCCGATGAGGCTGGCCACCTTCCCGCTCCGGAACGCCTGCCGGATGCCTGCGGGAGGGCGGGGGCATCAGCTGGGCTGGGCACGCCCGTCAGCACCCCCGTGCTGCCTTGTCCCCGCTCACCATCGCTGTCGGTGACGCAGGCGAAGGTCTCGGGGTACAGGTCACACATGCGCTGCACCACGTCCATCTGCTCCAGCGTGCGCTTCACCGCGTCCTTGTTCTGCGTCTCGCAGGGCACGTACACCGACCAGAACTGCCACGGGCACCGCCTCAGCACGGGCACTGCCCACCACACTGCCCACCCCAGGGCTCACCCTGCTGCCCTCCCTGGTGTCCCTGCCCACCCCGATGCTCCCTGCCCTCCCCAGAGCCCACCCCAGTGCCCGTCCCAGTGCTCCCACCTGCCCGCCCACGTGCCCCTGGCGCAGTTTGGGGATGTTGGTGTGGGTGCCGTTCAGCAGTGTCAGGTTGGCTGCTGGCAGTCTCAGCTGGTTGTTGAACTTCTCGAGGAGCTGCCAGGGCAGGTCATTGTGCCTGGGCAGGGACAGGATGGGCACTGAGGAGTGGCCTGACCCTCTGCCCACCTGCCCTCAAGCTGCCCACACACAGTCCCCTCATCAGTCATTCCATCCATGCATCCATGCATCCATCCATCATCCATCCATCCATCCATCTGCCTCTCAGTCCATCTGCCCACCCACCTGTCCCCTCAGCCAGAAGCCCCCCAAGCAGTTCTAGCCAGGAACTGGAGACAGTCCCTTGTGGGACCCCCAGAGACCCTCCTGTGCACTTTCCAACTCATCATCATCATCCCTCACGCCCAGGGGAGCCAGCCCAACATCCCTTTGACAAGGATGTCACTGCAGGGACATCCTGGCACGCAGGTCCCACACCCAGCAGTGCCACTGGGGAAGTGGTAAGGTCAGGCTAGGGCGCCACTTCCTGCTCCTGTCACATCCCCCTGCTCCCCCTGCCCTGCCCCCTGTTCCAGAGGCACAGCACTGACCCACAAGGGAATGCTGCAGGGGACTGGAGCCTCCTGAGGGTCCCGAGAAGGGAGCAGGGACATCTCTCAGGACTGAGCAGGAACTTCCCCCAGGGCAGCCTAACCCCGGCTTCCCGGTACCCTGCCCACTCCTGCTGGGCTGCGGTGCTGGGGATCCCCTCGGCTGCACGGGCAGTCCCACGGGATCCCCGGGAAAGCTGTCCCCTGTCCCCACACAGCTCTGGGGTGCCTGGCATGGGGATCCCCTGGGAAAGCTGTCCCCTGTCCCCACACAGCCCTGGGGTGCCCGGCCCGGGGATCCCCCACCGGGCTGTCCCAGTAGGGTTTCCCAGCTGGGGTTTTCCCACAGACATGGAACAGCTGGGCACGCTGAGGGCCAGGTGACCTTTGCTCACCCGTCGATGACCGGCGTGGTGGTCATGATGTTCTTGGCCTCCTCCAGGTGCTGCTGTCCGGTGCTGGGCAGTGCCAGCGCCAGCACCAGCACCCACACGCTCCCTCCTGGCATCTTCTCCTGCTGGGTGCTGCTGGGGACAAAGAGGGGACCTGCCACCACCGTGTGAGCACACACACTGGGATGGCTGCCCTGCACTCCTCCGTCCCCTCCCGCCGTCAATGAATAACCAGGAGTGCAGGGTTACCCCTCCCTGGGTGCCCTGTGCCAGCTGGCAGTGCCAGGGCTCCACGGCCTCCCCCAGCCAGCCCTGGTGGCTGTGCTGTGCCAGGGCCTCTCCTCCCAGCCGCGGTGACGCTCCCAGTCCTTCTAATGAAGCCCAGATTATTTTTGGTTGGGAAAGTGCCAGTCCCATCCCCGCCTTATCCTCCCCGGCACTGGCATCCATCGGCACACCCAGCTCGGCACTGGCACCCCCAGCATCCCCGGCACCCCCAGCAGCCCTGGCCCCGCTCACCCCGGCCCCGGGACACTTGGGCAGTCGCTGCCTGCGCCGGCTGTGAATTAAGTTTTCCGGCTTGCGTGCGGTGACGGGGCTGGGATGGGCTCCAGCCCCCCCAGAGCCCATCCCAGCCCATCCCAGCTCCCATCCGGAGCCATCCATCCGCCATGGCGCCGGAGCAGCTGCATGCCCGGGGGAAGCAGCCGGGGTGGCACGGCCGTGGCGCGGGGCTGCTGCTGCTGCTCCTCCGTGTGTGCTTGGGTCCCCCGCACTCCGGTCCCGCTGCGGTGTCCCGAGGGGAAACTGAGGCACCACCATCCTGCGGATGCTGCGCATCCCTGCTGGCTCCAGCTGCGGTGTCCTTCCCTGCAAGAGGCCTTGATGGGGCTTCTGGGAATGGCACAGAGCCACGTGGAGATGGCCGGTCCAGCGGGACACCTCATCCTGGGGTGTGCTGGGATGGGAACCCCCTCCTCCGGTGCCAGCCATGGGGAGCTCGGGGTGGGGACGGTGCGGGCTTCGCATCCCTCGGCCTCCCTGGCCCCCTTCCCGAGGTGCCGCGGCCCCCACGTTTGTCCCGGCTGCGGTGGTGGGTCTGGGAAGGCAGGACTCGCATCCCACCCATCCCCTCCCATCCCATCCCGGGTGTCTCCAGCCCCTGCCAGCAGCGCTCTCCCGGCGATGGCCCCAGCGCGGCCGGATTCCCGGCTCCTGGGCAGGAATGTGCCGGGGGGTTCCGGACCCCGCCCGCCGGGGCCGCTTCCTCTTTCGGCGCTATTTAAGCGGTTCCCGGCGCGTCCCGCCCGGCCGGGCCATGGAGCGCATGGAGGTGACCGAGACCTTTGCGGGCATCGCCCTGCCCGGCCACCTCCACACCCAGGAGTCCCTCGGCTTCGCCGCCGCCTTCACCTTCCGCCCCACCGACGTGCTCATCGCCACCTACCCCAAATCGGGTGAGGGGATGGGGGGACACGGGGACAACGAGGGGACGCGGCGGGGACAGGGCTGGGACCCCGGCCTGGAGCGGGGGCGGCTCTTCCAGAGCTGCCGGCGGGGCTGGGAGGTGGCCGGGCTCGGCGACACCCGCGCCAGGTCCCCGCGGCCACTCAGGGCAGCTCCTGTCCCTGAGCTCCTGTCCTGCTGCCGGACTGTCCCCAGCCCTGCGCTGGTGTCCCTGGGGGCTCGGGGAGGGGGGACACGGCCCCGCCAGCCCAGCCGCCGCTGCAGGAGCGGGGACGGGACGGGACAGGCTGAGCCGTGCCTTGCGGTGTCATTCCATGGTGCCACACCCTGACATCCCCCTCTGCAGGCACCACCTGGATGCAGGAGATTCTGACGCTGCTCTTCAGCCTTGGAGATGCCCGCCCAGCCAAGACCATTCCCAACTGGGAGCGGGCGCCCTGGCTGGAGCAGATCTACTGCCGGGAGGCTCTGCGGGACACCGGGACCCGCCGGCTCCTCACCACCCACCTGCCCGCCCACGTCCTGGCCCCCGCCCTGCAGCGCAGCAAGGCCAAGGTGCGAGGGGTCCCCGGCGGTCTGGGGGGTCCCTGCAGGGACATCCCACACCCACCGGGCTTTCCACAGCCGGGGAAACGCTGGGGGCTTTCTGAGCGGGGCAGAGAGGAATCCCTCCAGCTGTGGGGGTGACACTGTGTCCCCCCAGGTGATCTACGTGGCCAGGAACCCCAAAGACGTCGCTGTCTCCTTCTACCACTTCCACCACCTGGCCAAGTTCCTGCCCGACCCCAGCTCCTTCGATGCCTTCCTGAAGCAGTTCCTCGAGGGCACAGGTAGGGACCGGGGGAGTCTGTGGGGGGGACTCAGCCTCAGGGCCCCCCGTTACCCCCCGCCTCCCCCCAGTGCACTACGGCTCCTGGTTTGACCACGTCAAGGGCTGGCTGGGCCAGCGGCACCTCCTGGACATCCTGTACGTCACCTACGAGGAGCTGCACCAGGTGAGCCCTGCTGGGTCCCCGTCCCTGTCCCCGTCCCCGCTGGTGCCCGGTGCTGACCGTGCTCCTGGCCCAGGACCTGCGTGGCACGGCACAGCGCCTCAGCGGCTTCCTGGGCTGCCCGCTGGCACCGGCCACGCTGGCAGCCCTGCAGCAGCACTGCAGCTTCTCTGCCATGAGGGACAACGCCATGGCCAACTACTCCCTCATCCCCATCGAGATCATGGACCACAGCCAGGGCCGCTTCATGCGCAAAGGTGGGGGGGAATTGGGCTGGGGGACGCAGGGGGCGCGGCTGCAGGGACCCTCACTCCCTGTCCCCTCTGTCCCACAGGGGTGGTGGGGGACTGGCGCAGCCACTTCTCCCCCGAGCAAAATGCTCTCTTCAACCGGCGCTACCAGGAGGAGATGGGGGACGTGGAGCTGCCCTCGCAGTGGCCCATGGCCTGAAGGACCCGGGCTCTGGGGGGACGCTGAGCCCTCACCTGCTGAGAACCGCATGGAGACCCTGCAGGGACCCCCTCAGGTGCCCCATAAAACACCCCCTGTGTCACCCCGGCACCAGGGGGTCCCACGGGGCTGGGGCGCTGGTGGGGGGCCGTGGCACCATCCCACCTCTCTGGGGACAGGGAGCTTTTCTGGCCATGCATTGTGGCCATCCCCGTGGCCTCGCTCCCCCCGGCCAGGGCCGTGACCCCCCCTTTCCGCCCATCCCGCCCTGTGGAAATAAATATTTATTGCTGTTCCCAGGCAGGCAAATGTTCCCAAGGGTGTGAGGCGGGAAGCAGCGCAGGCAGCTGGAAGAGCTGCTGTTATCAGGAACACATTGGGGTGGAGACACACCCCGGGGACCTTATTATCATCGGCTGGGGGCAGTGACCGGGGGGAGGGGACTGCACGGCCTGGGGTCACAGCAGGGAGACAGCAGAGCTCCTGGCACGGAGCTGGCTCCTTCGGCAGGGCCCAGGGCCCTCCACCCCTGGAGTTTCCCTCCCAGCAGATCCCCTTCCAGTGCCCCCTGCCTCAACTACCCTGGTTGGATGCTCCCCTCTCCCCACCTGGGGTGTTTGCTCCACACCCCCAGCACCCTGGGGTGTCCCGGCAGGCAGCCCCCCGAGCCCCCCGGCACACAGAGGCTCAGTCAATAAATACCTGCCTTCCTTACCCTGCCCTGCAGGGTGAGCAGGGTGGGGGCTTGGCCCTGGCACCAGCAGGACCCCTGGCTAGGGCTAGGGCTGGCTGAGAGGGGAGGTGGTGACACCCTCCTTGAGGAGGCACAGTGGGACAGTGGCACTGGTGTCCTGCCCTCCTGCCCTCTCTGCTAGCCTTGTCAACCCTGCCACCTCTGCCAGCCCCTCCTGCGGGTGGGGACAGCCCAGCGAGCTGTCTCTGGGCACCCCCAGCCCCGTGGTGTCCCTCTGCACCCACCCTGCGGCACCCATCCGTCCCCAGGACTGGGGTGCCAGGGCAGCTCCTGCCCCCACCAGGAGCGGCCCCTGCTGCAGCCTCGCAGGCGCCAGGTTTGGGTTTCCACGGCAACATCCATGATCCCGCCTGAAGGGAGATGAATCAAGAACTATAAATAGGTGCTGAAGGGGGTGCAGGTACTGCGCCCTGCCCGGGCCTTGTGCTGCCAGCGGTGCCCGAGGGCCAGCAGAGCCGGCCCGGTGAGTGACACCCAGGTGGGGACAGCCTGGCACCTGTACCTGTGCCAAGGACATGGCAGATTCCTGGAGCCCCGCTCAGTGGCACCCACATGGCAGCTCTCAGGTGGCCCCTACCCCATGAGGCTGTGCCAGGCCCCAGTCTCAGTCCCTGTGGTGGCCTTGGGCACACCCTGCCCCTGGGGATGTCACCTTGCCAGGAGCATCTGCTGGCACCGTGCTGGCAGCATCAGCACACAGCATGTGGCACAGTGCCCGGCACATGGCACAGCACGATGCACGGCACATGGCACAGCACACCGAACATGGCACATGGCACAGCACACAGAACATGGCACATGGCACAGCACACAGAACATGGCACAGGGCACAGCACACAGAACATGGCACAGGGCACAGCACATGGCACAGGGCACAGCACATGGCACAGGGCATGTGGCACATGGCACAGCACACAGAACATGGCACAGGGCACACGGCACAGCACATGGCACAGGGCATGTGGCACAGGGCACAGCACACAGAACATGGCACAGGGCATGTGGCACAGGGCATATGGCACATAGCACACAGCACATGGCACACAGCACAGGGCACACAGAACATGGCACATGGCACACTGCACATGGCACAGGGGACACAGAACATGGCACATGGCACACAGCACATGGCACAGGGCATGTGGCACATGGCACATAGCACACAGCACATGGCACACAGTGCATGGCACATAGCACAGGGCACACAGAACATGGCACAGGGCACAGGGCACACAGCACATAGAACACGGCACATGGCATACAGCACATGGCACACTGCACATGGCACACGGCACATGGCACACGGCACATGGCACACGGCACATGGCACACAGCACGTGGCAGTGGCTGTGTGCTGGGCAGCAGGGCCCGCTCCGTTGCCGCCTCTCTCTGCTCCGTGCCCTGGATTCGGGGCCGCAGCACAGCGGGGCGAGCTCTGGCACATCAAAGCCGCGGCTGCTCCGGCGCTCCCGGCACGCTGCCGGCCACGGGCACCCGTAATGTGGGGGCTGGGGCTGCCCTCGGCTCTTGTCGCCAGGTGTGGCAGCATGGTGTCACCGAGAGGGGACACAGCCGCGTCCAGGACCTGCCACGCTCTTTACCCACCCTACTGATCCCCGGAGGGTGGGGGTCAGCACCCAGAGACAGCAGGATGGGCACAGGGGTGGTGCTTTATTGTGGGGATCATGCAGCCTCCAAATATCACAGGGACAGAGAAGCGGGGACCGAGGGGACTGAGGGGACCGAGGGGACTGAGGGGACCGAGGGGACAGCAGGGGTGGGTCTGGGCCACAGGGGACAGAGCTCCAGGAGTGAGCAGTGCTGGGGGTGTCCTGCACTGGGGAGCTGGGACTTTCCCCACGTCCCAGCCGGGGGGGCTGTGGCAGGGCAGGGCCTGGCGGGGACCCCGACTGTCCCCACGCCACACCAGGACAGTGGGGGGGTCTCACTGGGGCACGCTGAGACTGGGGTCGGGTGCCCTTCACTGGGACAACCCGGGGCTGGGGGACACTGGGGGTCTCTCACTGGGGGAGCCGAGGCTGGGGTTGGGCTTGGGGGTCCCTCACTAGGGAAAGATGGGCTCGGGGCTGGGGGGCCGGGGGCAGCGCGGGGGGAAGGCCTTGTAGCTGTAGTACTCCACCACCTGCTTGGGCACCTCGGCCAGCACGCACTTCGCCAGGGCCGTGGGTGACGCCTGGGGACACCGGGGACACCGGGGTGAGCTGCGATGTGGGGAGGGGACAGGAGGGGACGAGAGGGGAGGAGATGGATGGGAGAGGGAAAGAAGGGACAGGACAAGTCTGGGGTGGGACAGGAGGGGATGGGAAGGCACGGGAGAGGACGGGAGGGGAGGGAAGGGCTGGGAATGGAAGGCAGGAGCTCTCGCTGCCCCACTCACGTTCTTGAACTCGCGGAACGGGACGAACTGGACGATGTCGCGCAGGACGGGCTCGCCCTTGGGGGAGCGCAGGACGCCGTCGTCCCCGTCCAGGATCTGCATGTCCGTGAAGTCGGCGTTGCCCACGCCGACGATGATGATGGACATGGGCAGGTAGGAGGCGCGGACGATGGCCTCCCGCGTGTCCGCCATGTCCGTCACCACGCCGTCCGTCAGGATCAGCAGGATGAAGTATTGCTGGGGGGACAGGGATGCTCGGGGGGCTGCCTGACCCCGCTGCCAGAGCAGCCACGAGTGTCACGAGTGTGCGAGGCCTCAGCCCCGCCCTGGTGGGGACAGCGGCACCCACCGACGCCTCCTTGGTCCGCTCCTCGTCGGCCGCCACGCGAGCCACCTTGGAGATGATGGGAGCCACGTTGGTGGGGCCGTAGAGCTGGATTTTGGGCAGGCAGCTCTGGTAGGACTCCACGACACCCTGGATTCCTGTGGGTGTACAAGGGGTGAGGGACATCCCAGCCATGGATCCCACCCCTCTGGAGCTGGACTCACCCTCACACTCATCATTGTCGGGGTTGAAGTTGATGGCGAAGTCGTGGGAGACCTGGAGGGAGGGAGGGGAGGGAGGGGAAGGGGCAGCCGGTGCACCCCCTACCACAGCCCCCAGCATCTGCCAAACCCCACCTGTGCCACAGCTGAGGGCACCCAGAGGGACGAGCTCATCCCTGGGGTGCCACAGGGCCCTGGCAGCCTGAGACCCCTCACCTCGTACTTGGGGGGGATCCTGGCACCAAAGCCCAGAGCCGAGAATTTCTTATCGCTGCAAGGGAAGGGGTGTGCCACCACTGAGTGCCTGTCACCAGCAGCTCTGACCCCAAGGGGGATGTCACCGATGTGTGTGGCCCTGGGGACCCCCAGAGCCACCGACCTGTCATAGTCCTGGCAGATCTCACCCACAGCCACCAGCGCCTTGAGGTACTCATTGGGCTGGTAGGGGTTGATGTAGTGCAGGGAGCAGCTGTTCCGGGGGTCCCCGTTGGAGGCCGTGAAGTCGATGGCCACCTGGTGGGGGGCAGTGGGGGCCACCAGGGTGAGCGGGGCCACTGGTGTGTCCCTGCTGGCTGGGAGGGGAGGCCGCTGCTCACCGTGAAATGGATCTGGCAGCCGCCCATGATGTAATCCAGGAAGGAGTAAACCCTGTGGATCTTCCAGAGGGAGCCGTGTCAGGCAGCCCTGCCCCACGCCAGCCCGCGGAGCCTCGGCACAGCCCGGCACAGGCGCTCACCTTCAGGTCCAGCAGCACCACCACCCCCGAATTCTTGTAGTTGCGCTTTTTGATCTTGTACTTGGGGTTCATGCAGTCCCACTGTACCTGTGGCACCGGCACCTGCGCTGCCTGCGGCCCCCGCCCGGGCCACGGCCTGGCCTGGCACCCCCGGCCCCGGGACACGGTGGCCCAATAACCCTGCACCCCACAGCCCCAGGGTGCAGCTGCCTTCCCCCACTCCCAACCACCCCCCAGGCTCCAGCCACCCCATCCATCCATGACTGATTCCCCAGAAGACCCCAAACCCACCATCCCTTCCCCAAACAGGAGAGCAGCGAGAAGAAAACGACACCAAACCCAGAGGAGGAGCTGGAAGGTGGCTGCTAGGACAAGCTCTGCTGGCAGCACACAGGGTGACCCCCAGGCCATCCCCGTGTCCCCATGTCCCACCTTGTTCTCCCCCATCGCCTTCTGCATCTCCTCGAAGGTGGTGAAGAACTCCCCGATGAAGTCGTGCTTGCCCCGCGAGTCGTAGTCCCACACCACGCACTGCGACAGGCACGGCTCAGCCCCGGCTCCAGGGGCTCCTCAGCCTCGTTCCCAGCGCTGTGGGGTCCCCAGATGGGGAAGCTGGGGTACAGATGCCCCCAGGCCAGGAATGGGGGTCCCCACCATTCTTCCTCACCCTCAGCTTCCTCTTCTCCTCACAGCTGCAGAGCGAGTTGAGGGAGACTTTGAAGGGCTCCCAGATGGGGCTCAGGTTGTTCTTCACCACCTGCAGGACGGGGGGGCTCAGTGGGGCCGGGGAGCCCTCAGGGAGGCCGTGGGGCAGCCGAGGGCCCGGTGCTGCGGTGGTCTCACCTCGGTGCGGTACACCAGCTGCTCGCTGCGGTCATCGTCGATGCGGTAGATCTCCAGGAAGGGATCTGACTTGCTGAAGAGGTCCTGGGGGAGGAGGATGAGAGAGAGCGCTGCCCACCCCGCCTGCTCTGCCCTGTTTCCCCCCCAGGCACCCGGCTCACCTTGTCATCCAGTTTCTTGGCTCGGAAGGCGAGCTCCACGTAGCCGTTGTTCCCCGAGATCTCCTCCGAGATGATCTGAGAGGCGGCCGTGGGGTGCTCAGTGCCTGGCACAGCTTTACCCCCCACCCACCACCTCCCTGTGGTGCCCTGGGAGGGGACAGGGTCCCACGTGCCTCCCTGGCACAGCAGGGACCTTCAGGATGGTCAGTAGATGCCATCGGGGACCCTGAGCCCACCCTCAGGGGTCTGTGCCACCCTACTGATCCAGTCCAGTGCCACCCGGAGGTCCCAGTTTGATGCTGTCCCAGTACCCCAGTCCATCACACGTCCTGTCTGGTGCCATCCCAGGATTCCAGCCCCATGTCACCTGTGCACCCCATCCCGGTGCCACCCCAGTGCCCGTGCCCAGTGTCCCCCACCCCACTGTCACCCCCAGCACCGTGCTCACCGTGATCGTGGACTTGCCCGCAAACTTCCCGTACTTGAGGAACAGCGGCTTCGTCACCCGTTTCTGCGCCACGATCTGCGAGAGCCCGGGGTTGGGGAGGGGGCACCGTCACAGGGTCCCCGGGCGGGGGTCCCCAGGCTCACCTGCCCCACGGTGCACTCCATGCCCCCCAGGAAGTCGTCATCGTGCGTGCCCACGCCGGCCTGGCCGTGGCTGTCGTACACCTCGAACCGCAGCTTCTGCACCTCCTCAAAGTAGTAATCGACCGTGAAGATCTTGGCGAACACGGGGTTCAGGTTGCTCTTGATCACCTCGCTGCGATCCACCTGCGTGGGATTGGCACAGGGCCTTGGGGTGCCAGAGCTCACACAGGGATTGGGGAGACAGGGATGCGGGATGGGGCTGTTGTGATGGGACCTGCCAGGCTGAGGGATACAGGGATGAGGAATGGGAGAATGAAGGATGAAGGGATAGGGAATGCAGGGAAGGCCCAGCTGTGCCCGAGTGAACAGCATTTGGAAGAGCCCCATGTGCCCCCCACAGCCTCCAGCCATGCCAGCCCTGGCTCTGGGGCGCTGCTCCCATGGGCTCCTTGTGGTCATCCAAGGAGACTCTGCTTTGCCACAGCTCTGCTGGACAGGAGCAGTGGGTTGGTGCCAGGACAAGCTGCTGTGTCTGTCCTGGGGTGGCCACGCCTGGGGGTCACCAGCCCCACCCTGGTGGCCCCAGTGGGCAGCGGGCGCTCAGCATCTCCCGGCCGCGCTGGCAGCGGGTGCTGAGCAGTTCCGGAGCCTCCCCCGCACCCATCCCTCCAGTGTTGACTCAAGGGGACACATCCTGGCCAGGGCACCCTGCCAGCCCCTGGCCCCTGCCTGCCCAGTCCAGCATCATCTGTTGGGCCCACGTTGCTGCCATCCTGCCGCAGCCACCCATGTCTGTCCTGTGTGGGCACTGCCAGCCCCTCATCCTGGGGATGTGGCTGTTGGGTGCCTCGAGCCCAGCAGGTCCTGCAGCAGGTCCAGGGCCATCTCGACTCTTAGAGCCAGATTCAGGCATTGCCTCCTCTGGGGGACACAGGCTGGCTGGGACAGGAGTCACTCCAAAAGGTGGCTCAGGAGGGACCCTCTTGTCTCTTGGAGCTGGCACAGCACAGCATGGAGCGTGGCGTGGCACAGCATGGCACAGCACACAGAGTGTGGCACTGTGGCACAGCCGGGGACAAGTGTCTGGCATGGCACAGCACACCGCGGCTGGCACGGGGCCCTTGTCCCCCCCTGGCTCCGTGCTGGCTCGAGCAGAGTCGATGACACGCCGAGGGATTTAGAGCTAAATCCGCCAACTGAGCGGCCGCGATTAGAGCCGAGCTGCTGGTACCAGCCCAGAGATCAGCGTGGGGAGGGATGGAAGGAGCTGTGCCAGCCCCAGTGCCATCCCGGTGTCTGCCAGCCCCACTGCCAGCATCAGCTCCAGTGCCAGTGTCAGCAGCAGCCCTCCAGCCCTGAGCCACCCTGGGGGTCTGAGGTGTCCCTTGTCACTGTCCCGGGGCAGTGGAGCCACTCTGGAGCCACCACGCCCCGCCCCACTCCCTGGCCCCACTGCAGCCCCAGTGGGCTGGATGTGAGGCAGTGTTAGCACCATCCCCACAGGCTGCCGGTGCCCCACAGTGCCCTGCCCACCCTGCATCACCCCCGGGCCTCCTTCTGCACCCTGCTCTGCACTGTGCACCCTGCTCTGCATCATCTCCTGCACCCCTGCTCTGCACCCTGTACCCTGCCCTGTACCCTGCTCTGAACCCTGCAGCCTGCTCTGAACCCTGCTCTGAACCCTGCAGCCTGCTCTGAACCCTGCATCCCATTCTGAACCCTGCACCCTATTCTGCACCCAGCAGCTCGTTCATAATCTCCTGCACCCTGGTGTGAACCCTGCACCTCGTTCTGAGCTCTGCAACCTGTCTTGCACTATGCACCCTGCTATGCATCACCTCCTGCACCCCGTCCAGCATCCCTGCTCTGAACCCTGCACCCCTTTCTGCACCCTGTACCCCATTGTCTCCTGTACCCTGAACTCTGCTCCCCACTGTCTCCTGCACCCTGACCCCTGCTCTGCACCCTGCACCTCGCCCCCCACCATCTCCTGCACCCCTCCCTGCAGCCCCCTCCATCCACCACCCTGTGCCCAGCCTGCTCCGGGTCCTGCCCTGCCCGGTGGGTGCCAGCCGTGCCCCCCTTCTCTCCTACCTCCATCCACTGGCCCTGGGACTGCATCAGCAGCAGGACACAGGGGTCCGACTTGTTGAGGGTGTCTCTGTCCAGGAGGTGTTTACAGCTGACCCGCAGCTCCACCTTGGAGAGCACGGCCAGCGGTGCCTGCGGGCACGGCTCGGGCACGGTGCCCATGCCGGCCGGGCGTGCCGGGGGACCGGCGGCCCCGTGTGCGAAGGGCATGGGGGGCGAGGGGGGCGAGGGGGGCGGCCGCTGCCTCGGGCGCCGTCAGGGAGCCGGGCAGGTGCCCGTCATGCCCGGGGCACGGTGCCCCGCGGTGCCAGGCACGGCCCCGGTGGCAGGACAGGGACCCCCGGGACCCTCTCCGGGGCGGGGTGACCGGTTCTGGTCCCGATGGCTCCGCGGGGCCCTGCAAGGCATCAAAGCACAGTGGGGTGAGCGGGAGCACTGCCCGAGTGCCCCCAAATCCCGGCCAGCGCCATGGGCACTGCTGGGGGGGTTCCCGCGGTCCTGCAGGGCCGTGCCCAGCTCTGTCCCAGCCCCAGCCCAGGGGCAGGTTGTGTCCCGAGGGGAAAGGGGACCTAAGTGGGGTGGGGTACCCACCCTGGGGTGCCCCGTGTGGGGCTGTGGAGTGGAAACCCCTGCGGGTGGCACCCCCAGCCCGGGCAGGGCTCTCCGGAGGGGAGTGGGGACATCAACTCCGTGTCTGTGCCACCAGGTGATGGATTCCCCCAGTGCTGGGGACGCCGTCCATCCTCCCCCCGGAGGCTAACACCGAGCCAGGCGATGCTGCCGGGTCAGCGAGGGGCTCTGCCAGTCCCGGCCCCGCTCCGGGGCTTGTCCCTCCACCTGCAGGGTGCCGGGCTGGGGCAGGGCAGAGCCCACCTGTGCCCTCTCCTGCCCGGCCAAAGTTTCCTGGGGAAGTCATGCAGCGCCCCGGCCCTCCCCGGCACGTGGTGCCCCAGCTCCGGTGGGCACCGTGCCCCTCCCCGGGATCGCGGGCACCCCTTGGCATCATCCACGGCTCGGTGGAGGGGACAGCGGCTCCCACCCTGCCCATCGCCCCCTCACCTGGGTGCTGGAGGCCAGGGCTGGGGCACGGCGGGGCAGGGGCTGCTCGGGGTGCCGGTGTGCCCGGTGTGCCGGTGTGCCCGCCGGAGCTGCTGCCGCTGCCACCTCCACACAACTGACTCAAGCTGCAGCTCGGGAGCGGAGCCCTAAGAGGGAGATGGATGACAAGCTCCGTTAACTGCTTCGCTGCCGGCTCCGGAGCGGAGCCCACCCTGTTGAGGTCCCCAGGGTCCCCAACACCGCTGGCTGTGCCAGGACAGGAACTCTCGCCCCAAATGAGACTCCCTGGCACAGCCACAGCCCCCCACCCTCCCCAGCTGCTCCCCTGGGGTACCCGAGGCCACCTTGGTCCTGGCACCCCACACTCTGAGCCAACAGCCCAAGCACCAGGGCGGGGTCCCCCAAACCCTCCGGGTGCCCTCCCCACATGCTGGAGCATCCAGACCCACATTCCCTGCACACGGAGCCCCACATGCTGAGCCCCCAGCTCGGGACCCCCTCCCACCCCTGTCCCGCCAGCACTGCTGCTTGACTGCGGTGCTGTCAACCCAGCTTTAGGGAAGATGATGTAATTAGCTCAAATTTGGAGGGATTAAAATGCAGATAGGGCTAACAAGCACGAGGGCAGCGCAGGGCCCGGGCTTCGGGAGCTAATCCCCAGCCTGTCTGGCAGAAATAGGCCACTCTCCTCCCCACTCCCCGCACAGCCCGGCTCGGTGGGGCAGGAGGCACGGGACACAGCGGGACACCTCACCGGGCACACCTTGCCTCTTTGAACCGCCCAGATCCACGCAGCTGTGCCAGGGCTCCAGCACCGAGTGCCCCACCTCATCCCATCCCATCCTTCCCAGAACTCATCAATGGGCTGGCCGAGTGCTCCTGGAGCAGCTCTGGTGCCACCAACACATCCCAGTGACCCCTCAGCCCCCTGCCCAGGCACAGCCAGACCCTGGCATCCAAACAGCCACAAGGACCTGCCAGAACCCCGTTTCTCCTGTGGTGCCACTTGAAGTATCACAGAATCACTTGGGTTGCGAAGACTCTAAGTTCAGTTCACCCTCTTCCCAGCACTGCTGAGGCCACCACAGTGGCCCCAAGTGCCACACCTACCATGGGACAGCCTTTAAGCCATGAAGAAATAGCTAAAAGGGCCCCAAAACTGTAGCAGGGGCTCAGCCAAGGGCCAGGAGTGCCAGATGGCAGAGAAGCAGAGTCCAGCCCTGGGACTCTGCTCCATCCAAGGCCAGCTGAAGGGCTGGGCCACACCTTGCTCCTGCTGTAGCCCCCCAAAAGCAAGGAAAGATCCCCATGTGGGCAGCACCTGAATGACCCTCACCATGACACCCAACTTGTACAGCTTTGCCTCACAGAGAAGTGTGGAAATCGTCAAACCAGGAATACTGGCATGAAAGGCAGGGAAGGGGGCAGCAGAAAAAGCTGCCAAAAACCCCTAAAGCCCCTCAGAATCAGAGCAGAAGGCAGCCCAGGCTGCAGCCCTGCCAAGGCAGAGGAGTGGGCACAAGGCAGGTGTTTAACTCGCTTCCAGGGAAATGTGGAGCCTCCAATCACAGCAAACGAGGCTTCCCACGCTCGAACACATCCCTGTACCGCCACGGGCACACGGCTCCGCTCCGTACATGTGCCCCAAAACCACAGCACACTCGGCTCTCTACGGCTTTTTATTGACAGTTCTGGGGAGAACAGTTCATTTCTTCTTCTCCACGTCCTGCTCCGCCGCTTCCTTGGCGCGCTTGGCGCGGATGCCGAAGAGGCGGGCGTTGGCCCGGGCCATGCGAAGGCTGGCAAAGGCCTTGAAGTTCTTCTCATCTTCTGAGATGACACGCGCCTTCTCCCGCTTGAAAACCTGCAGAGAGAGCGCCAGACAGTCACAGCCTGCCCCTCGGAGCCCTGCTGCTTCCCACAGTTATCCCAGCGAGGAGCAGAGCGGAGCGCTCGTGCCATCTACAGGCCCTGCCCTCAGCCTGCTCCGTTCCCGCTGGCTCCTCGTGCTCCAGCAAGGAGTACACTGGAGCAGGAATACAAACAAGCACCACGGGAAACCTGAGGTAGGTTTCACAGAATTGCAGCACTGTTAAGGTTGGCAAAGACCTTTAATAGCAAGCCCAACCGTCAGCCCAGCACCACCATTGTTACCACTAACCACGTCCTCAAGTGCCACGTCTACCTGTTTTCTGAACTTGCAAGGGTGAGGATTCCACCACTGCCCTGTGCAGCTGCATGGACAGCCTGATCCATGGAGCCATTTTCCTAATATCCAACCTAAACCTCCCCTGGCACAGCCTGAGGCTGCTTCCTCTCCTGTCACTTGTCACCTGAGAGGAGAGCCCGACCCTCCTCCCTGCTCCACCCTCCTGTCAGGGAGCTGTAGGGAATGACCAGAGGTTTGTGACACTAGTGAGAGCAGAGAGGATCTAGGGACAAACGGTGACCACAGAACCTGCCTGTGCACTCCTACCCCAGCTAAACCCAAAGCACCCTCAATTTCACAGTTCTCTCAAAGACTAATTCCTGGGGGTTTTTTGATCCAGGATGTGCAATGCCTGGAGACAGCCACCCTGAAGCTGCGAGACAGCAAAGAGAGAACCCTCTCCCCAATCAACCTCAATCACATCACACAGAGAACAGGATTAAATGACACTTACATTCTTGATGGGCATAACAGGTCCTGTGAGCTGAGTGGCCATCTTGAGTTCCTCTGGCTGCACAACAGAAGATGAGAACGTTAGAAGAACAGAATTTAAACTTCTCTGGCTAAAATCTCAGCTATAGCACAGTCTGTATATGCAGGTACCCAGCTTAAACGTGGTGCTAATGATCCTGACAGGAGCTTTAACACCAAACGGTAACGAGCACAGCACTTCAGAAAATTTGGCACTGATGAGCTGCACTGGCAACCCACGCTGTGCCCAAATCCGGCCAGAGCAGCAGCGGCCCTCAGCTCTGCCAGCTGGGACAGCTTTGACACCAACTGTGCTGTTCTCAATTTACACAGGATCACAAGATCACCTAGGCTGGAAAGATCTCTATCATTATCAAGTCCAACCTCTGCCTGATTCCCACCCTGTCACCAGCCCAGAGCACTGAGTGCCACATCCATTCCCTCCCTGGACACCTCCAGGGATGGGGACTCCAAACCTCTCTGGGCAGCTCTTTCCAATGTCTGACCACCCTTTCCAGGAAGCAATTCCTGATATCCAACCTGAACCACCCTCCCTGGTACAAACTGAAGCCATTCCCTGAGCCTCCTTTTCTCTAGGCGGAGCCCCCACAGCTCATGTACACCCAACACGTTTCTCAGCAACTCCTTCCCAGGTTGATTCCAGCTTTTTGTCAGAGCACTTCATCAGACAAGGATAACTGAACGTTTACTGAGTACAAGTGACTTCCAGCAAAAACATCTGAATCAGTGTTTCAGCTCGAGGCCCTTCCTCCCTGCTCTGAAGATGGAGTTAAGCAGCTTGGAGCTGCCAGATTCCCCACAAGATAGGAGGACAGTCTGAACTCAACCTTGTGTTCCCTGGATCTACTGGCAGCAGAACCAGGGAACACAGCTCTGCTCTGATCCTGGAGAGGTTTTAATGAAAACCATTTTTGAATGTCAATAACAATTGCCTTCTGGAGCCTGCCTGGCACACAGCTCTGGAGCCACTCACAGCCTGTCCCTCAGCCTTCCACTGGCAGGACTGACTCCAAGGGCAATTTCCAGCCCTTGTGACAATTTAGCTCTCTAAACCAAAACTCAACTGGCTGAGTAAGGATCAAAGCTCCAGCAATCAGCACCAAAACATGCCAGCAGCTGCTCAGCCAAATGCCTGGCTATAGTGCCACTGCAACCCAGAGTGCCTCGTTAGACTTGACCCTGCCAGGCCTGGCCTTGTGCCAGGCCCAGAACCATGGGGTTCCTATGATGGGAGAAGGCTCAGGAGCTCTGTCTGACACCAAACCACGCAGAACAGGACACATTTCCAGCAGTCAGACACTCACAGAGCTGTCTCCCTTCTTGGGCATGGCTGGCTTCCTCGGGAAGAGGATGAGCTTGGAGTGGTACTCCTTCAGCCTCTGCACGTTGGCCTGCAGGGACTCGGTGGACTTGTTCCGTCTCCGCGGATCCACGGAGATCCCAATAGTCCGGGCAAACTTCTTGTTGATGCCAGCAAGCTGAGGAGAGAGAAGAGTGGTGTCAGCATGATCCCACCAGCCAGGCAGGGATCCAAGCACAGCCAGCAGGGATGCAGGGTCTGGAGAAAGGCTGAGGGCATCAGCTGAGGGAACAACTACACCAACAAAGGGTGTCCTGGTGAATCTTGGTGCTTAAAATGTTCCTCAGGCTGATTTTTGCAGGTGGATTTCCCTAGAAGAGCAAAGTGCACCCCCTGTGGGACACATTTAACCTTGGATTCAGACGTTTCTGAGTCAGCTCATGGACAGCTCTGGCTCACTGAATACTAGGAGCTGCATTACATCAGGATTTTTTCCCTAACCATCTGAAACAACATTAAACAATTATTTTTTTTTACTAACTTAAACAAAAAACTCATTTTCATTTTGAAGACTAACAGCTGCATCCTACTTTGTGTTCTGCCATTACCCCAAAATTAAAGAAAATAAGTAATTAAGTATTTGGCACCCAGAAGAACAATTTCCCTGTCTCAGTGCACCAATTTCAGTTATAAATGTTTTAATTAAGACACTGAACCAGGCACAGAGGCAGTTGGTGGCTGTCAGTGAGTCCTGATGTAGAATCTGATCACAGATACACAGTGGGCAGCCCTGCAGACCAGCTCAGCACACCTGGGCAGCTCACAGGGACAAGGAATGGAGAACAGGAAACACTTCCCACATTAATCCAGCTGTTTGGACTAATCCAACTATTATTACCCTGAGAAGCTGTGCTGAATGGTTCTTCCTCCTGGTACAATATCCCTTGCTACTCTTAAAACTAAATTGAGCTGGGTTTATTTGGTCCTCAACATGGAAACATTGGCTAAAATATTTAGAATTAGCACAAAAATGTTTCATAAAGAAACAATTTAACAAAGGTGATCTTAATCTTCCCATTCCCCCAAAAAAGTTTAGGAGCCTCAAGGCTGTTTTAGAATTCAAATTTCATAGAACCTCTGAATAGGCTGGGTCGGAAGAGACTTTAAAGATCTTTTCAAAGGGTAGGGACACCTTCCACTATCTCAGGTTCTCCAAGCCCTGTCCAACCTGGCCTTGGGCACTTCCAAGGATGGGGCAGCCACAGCTCCTTAGGGCACTCTGTGCCAGGGCCTGACCACCCTCACAGGGAATAATTTATTCTGTGTATCCAACCTTGATTTCCCCTATTTCAGCTCGATTTTAATGGAATTTTAAATGACAGTCTGACCAGATAAACAGACATTTACCTTATGTACACACCTGAGGAAGTCACCTTGTGCAGGACAGGAGAAGCAGCTGAGCTCAGACTTTATTATAATTTTTTGAACTGATGCTCTGTACTTACTTTAAGCTCCTCCAGGCTGAAGCCTCTGCCAGCACGGACTTTTTTGTGGTATCTGATTGTAGGGCACCTCACGATGGGCCGGATGGGCCCAGCCACGGGGCGGGGGGCGATGCGGCGAGCCTTGGCCTGGCGAGCCTTCCTCCTGGAATGGCAGGATCACACCATCCTTCAGCGTGGGAATTACCTCTGAGTCACTGAGTCCAACCTGTGTCTGACCCCCACATTATCCCCACTGGGTGCAGCATCCAGCCCTTCCTTGGGACAGCCCCAGGGATGGGGACGCCAAACCTCCCTGAGCAGCCCCTGCCAAGGCCTGACTTCCCTTTCCAGGAAGAAATTCCTCCTGATGCCCAACCGGAGCCTCCTGCAGCACAGCTTGAGGCTGTTCCCTCTCCTCCTGTCCCTGTTCCTTGGCAGCAGAGCCCAGACCCCCCTGGCTGTCCCCTCCTGTGCCTCCTTGTCTCCAGGCTGAGGAGATCCCCAGATGCTCCTGGTGCTCCAGACCCTTCCCAGCTCCATTCCCTTCTCTAGACACATCCCAGCTCCTCAATGTCTTGCACTGAGGAACCAAACATAACCTCAGAGTCCCAGGTGTGCATCAGCAGTGCCAGCACAGGGGACAGACACTGCCCCGCTCCTGCTGCTCACACCACGGCTGGTCCAACCCAAGTGTCACTAGCCTCCTGCCCACCTGTGACAGCCACGGCATCTCTATCGCCTGTGCCACTCCTGCCCTCGCAGGGAGGCATCTCCTGCTGCCCTGAGCGGCCGCTGCCATCAGAGACCCAGGGAAGAGCGTTCATCACTGTGGATGCAGCGATTCCGGAGATGTCTCATCACTTGGCTGCGGCTGGCAGCGGCTCGCCCCGACCGGGGAACGTCTATAAACAAATCCACGGCGCCCTGGCTTCGGAAGCCGCCCCGCAGCAGCCGGGAAAGCTCCGGGACTCACCTGCGGAGCTTGCGGGCGGGCTGGTTGAACCAGGTGGCGACTCGGCGCTGCCAGTCCTTGTGGAAGTGGGGCTTCAGGATCATCCCATTGCGGCTGGGCGCCATGGCTGCGGCCTGCGGACACGGGCACGGTTAACGCGGGGACACCCGACACGCCCCCAAGCCCATGCCCGGCCCCATCGGCGCCCCCGGAGCCTCCCCCACGGCCCCGTGCGAGGCTGTGGCGGCGGCGAGCGCGGCCCCGGCGGGCGGATGGTGGCGGATGGAGCCCCCGGCCCTCACTCACCTCCCGCCACGACAATGGCGACCGGAAAGGAAGCGCTGGCGCGGCGGCACCGGAAGTGCCCCGGCGGCGACCAATGGGCAGCGCGGGAGCGGCACGAAAGGGGCAGGGCCAGCGAGGGGCGGTAGCGATTTAAAGGGGCCGCGCACAGCGGCGCGAACGGGGACACGCGGGGACACACACACACGGGACACACACACGCGGGGACACACACACGCGGGGACACACACACGCGGGGACACAGGACCGCAGCCAGGCTCGATCGGCAGCAGCAGCTCGGTGCCCCCTCCGTGCCCAGCAGCTCCTGGGCAGGGGAATGGGACGGACACTGGGCAGGAGTTGCGTGGATCCCAAATCCCCGAGGAACCCCCATCCAAGCCTAGGGCAGGATCCCTGCTCCCCGCCCTTCTGGGGCAGCAGCATTATCTCCCATGAAGCAGGAGAGGGAGGGGGGAATTCTGTGCCCCTGGGCAGTTGCCAGGTGCCACAGCAGTGGGATCCACAGCCTTTGCCTGGGAACAATGGCACAGCGGTGCTGGCAGCACCCCAAAAGCCACCAAGGACCCTGTGCTGTGCCCCCACTGCACCACTCCCACCCTCACCTCCACAGAAATGAACTCCCCTCCCTACAAAGGTTTTGTGAGTTATTAAAATAAAAGAACACTTAAAATTTCATCTGCTGCTGGAAAGGAAATTTGAAGAGTGAGACTGGGAAGCAACAAACAAGTTTGGAATTTAAACATCCAGACAGCAACATCCAAAATGTAAAAAACTACTTGTGTCCCTGAACTCAAGGGAAATCACTCCCCAGGTACTGAGAAACCCCAGGGCACGAGCTGGGACAGGGGAGAAGACACAGTGCAGAACATCTTCACGTTCTCAGGGAAGTGGGAGGCTCCCAGCTCCAGCCTGACCCGGAACAGGAGCCTGGGACTGTGACAAAGGCCCTGGGAGCTGTCAGAGCACAGGCTTGGGCTGGGGTCTCTCAGCTCACAGACAGTCCTGAAGGAATAACTCCAGACAATAACCCTTCCTAAAAGATGCAGCCAGCCAGGGCACTGCAGGCAGCAACAACCACTTTAATGCTTTCTCTGATGAACACCAGACAACCCTGTCTGCAGGGCCCGTTTTGCAGCAGCCAAGAGGATGAAGAAGCAGCTTTTCCTGAGGATTCCCAATAAACACACCTGCTTTTGCTGGATTTCCAAGAGCACCTCTCCAGCTCAGAACCAGCAGTTCAGAACAGCCTTCCCACGTGTGCTCAGAGTCACACCCTCTGCACAGGTTTCCATGTCCCACTGCTGAGCTCTGCACAGTTTTGCCTCAACCTCTGCTTAGGAAACACTTGCTGTAAAAACTGGACATAAATTATTGACCAGGGAGAAGGAGGCCCTTGTCCTGTACCACTCCACAGCTCTAATGAGCTTCATGTGTGCCAAAATGCCCCCGGAGCCTGACACATTGTACACACACAGCAGCACGTTGTGGGCAGTTTATTCCAGCCAGGGCTGTTTGTGTGTTGTGTTCAAGGGTTACACAAGAGCTGCAGCAGCCCAGCTCAGCCCCACAGGGCTGTCCCCATGCTGAGGGCACGGCCCTGCCCTCCTGCCATGGTGCAGAGCACAGCCAGAGGTGACTTACATGGGATATTCCACCCATTAGAATACCTTCCCTGCTCCTGTGTACAAGAAACTTCCACAGCAGACCAGACTTACCCAACTCTTAATCACCCCCACCCTGCTAGGAACCAGTTCTGAAATCCTGAGGAGTTTTCCTTCCTGCAGGATATAGCTCAAAGAGCCAATGTAGCCATCCCTTAGTTCTGGGATAGCAGCAGCAGCACAGCAATTCCCTGCTCAGCATCTTTGATCCTGGAGCTGAGAAGGCAAAGGGTCTGTGTCCCATTCCACACGGGAGTGGGTTCACACTGGTCTCAGGCGTGGTTCCTCCTCCTCCTCCTGGTTTGGTGGCTGGGGAGGTGTTTCCTCCTCCCTGCTGTCCTGCTTGTCCCTCTCTGCCTGCAGCCAGCTCTGAGGAGCAATCATTTTCTTGGGCCCGTGGGGCGGGGGCCCGATCAGTGCTTCAATGTCATCGTAATTGATCACTTCCTTCTCCAGGAGGGCGTTGGACAGCTGGAAAAGAGGAAGGAGGCAAAATGAGGGATGGAGTCCCCAGAGAGAGCAGAGAACTGCTTCTGTGAGCTGAAGTGTCAGCTCAGCACCTGCAGCCCCCCAGGAGCAGACCCTGGCTGTGCCACCACAGACAGGGTGACCCTGAAGCTACTGCAGCCAGGACCGAATTCCCCAGGCTCCAGCACTGTTCCCAAGAGCATGTTTGGCCAGGAATACACAGCGTGACTGCAGGCAACAAAGCAAACTCTTGGGAATGATTTGGAATGTGAGCTCCATGAACAATGACAGAAGTGTCCCTCCTGCCACTGTCACTGCACCTGTGGCCCTGCCCAAGAGCCAAAGCAGCAGCATGGAGACCTCTGGCAGACCCAGAGCCTTCCCTGCACACAGAGTGCTAACAAAGAGCTGCCTGTTCCTGCAGGCAGGGGCTGGAGGTCAGCACAAGTTGCTCTTGAGAAGAGTGGAATTCTCTGGCCCCTCTGGCAGCAGCACCACCCCTCTGGAGCAGCAGGTGGCTGTCCAGCACAGAACTGCTCGATCCTGCTGATGAGATGTGACACGCTGGCCTGGCAACCAAAACACTGACTCTGGAGATACTTTGGCTGCACTTTAAAGTTTTTCTGTGCTGAGCCTCTAGCAAACATCTGGCTGCTGTTACATGGCAGCAGCAGGACAGAGGAGCCTGCAGAGACACCCCTGAGGATCCCTGCTCCAGAGCTGCCAGGGCACTGTCCTGGGGACAGCAGCATGTCCCAGCTCTCTCCTTAGCACACACTGGAGGCCTGACACTGCGTAGCTGAAGGGGTTGTTGTTGTTATTGTTTGTTTAAAAAGAGGATTTAAGGAAAAGAATTGCTGGATTTGCAAAACAGGCAACATTAAGTTGACTTCTGGTCATTTTGGAAGTCACAGACTGGAATTTTGAAGAGAAGTCAAGAGATACAGAGGGTGCTGTGACCCAAGCTTGGCTCACCACTGGGCACAGAGCTCCTGGCACAGGTGGGGACGTGCCAGGGTGTGTGGCTGGATTGGGATTATCAGGACACAAAGGAGAAGAGGCAAAGCTCTATCCCTGTATCAAGGATTCCTTGGTGCATCAGTCATTAAGGAGGTGAAAACTGCCTGGAGTCACCAGAGAGCAGGAACCAGCTCCCATCAGCCAAGGTGACAGGCACCATATTCCTCCAGACACTGTCCACCTGATGACTGGCTTGGCTTCCCAAAACCAGTCACTGTCAGCTCTGCAGAACATTGTACTGCCAAGAGGCAAGCAGAGAAATGCAGGTGAAGGACACAAATTCCAGCTTTGATCATTTCCACAGAGCACTCCTCCTCCTCTACCCTGCAAACACCAGCTGGTGTGAGGAGGCAGACTACTCACTGCTGGGAAAGGCACACACATTCCTCCCGTGCCTGCTCTGAATCCGGGGGATACACAGTAAACAGTCACTCGTTCCCAACACTCCCACTACAAGACTTTCTAGGAGAGAGACAACACTGCAACAGCTGAGCTACAGAGCACAGAAAGCAGCAAAGCCACCAGTTAAAAACACCCAAACCAACCAACAAACCCCCACACAATCCAACTCACTGTTTGCAGCTTGTCCCGGTTCTCCAGCAAGAGCTTTTCTGTGCGCCTGTAAGCCTGAGCCACCAGGATTTTGGCTTCCTTGAAGAAACAAGAGAGAGTTGGGGTGTAGGTGGCAACAAACACAATGTGTGGCTAAACAAGGAGAGCACTGAGGGATGGAATCTGCAAACTGAGCCAGGCAGAATGTGGTTCTCATCAACAGAAACTATGGATGAACTGGTTGGAAAAAGGCCCAAGGAGCGCTGGTGATAAGGGGCAGTGAAGTCTTGCCCTAGCACAGCTCGATGGGAAATGCAGTTAAGGCTGTCCAGGAACTAAAGGTGCAGCTCAGCACAAATCCCAAGGAAGCACAGCCATGGTGCTTCTGAAACAGAGCTTTTTTGTTTCCAGCTTTTTGACTTTTGAACTAAAGCAGTGTGTTTTCTCAGCAATGAACCCAAATTTCCTGTCAGAACAGGCTGATTTGCAGTCAGTCTGACCATCATTTTGGTTAGATCTGATCTAGGAAGTGCACACATCTACACTGTGCAGCTGTGACTTGCAGACACAGATTTCTTGCCGTCTCAGCCCTGCAGAGCACAGGCTGAACTCACAGCCAAGTGGGATTCTGCCTGTCCCTGCTGCCTCATTGCACAGCCCTGACACAGTCATGGAACAGGAAAGTGCACACTCACTGGCCAACAGCAAAATGCAAATTGTTTGGGTGTAAACCACTTGCCATTTTTCAGTGAACTGCAGAAAGCAAAGAACAACAAGAAACCCTTAGCCCAGGGTGGCCTTACGTGGTCCATCATTTGCTGCAGGCCCTGGCTGAAGGGGCGCCGGCCGATGCCAGGGGCACTCTCTGGGTCTGGGAAGGAGATCTGCCCGATGCTGGGCACCATCCCATACTGCTTCACCATGGAGTAGGCGATCTTGGTCACCTTCTTCAGGTCATCCTGTGCTCCTGGGCAGGAAAGACACACACACACACACTGCTGGCCAGCTCTCAGCTCAGTGTAGGAAGAGCAAATCCTGCACAAACACATGTCCAGTGGAGAAAGGACAGGACACACTGCAGCCCATGGGGGTGAACGCTCAACCCACTGAGGGACCTTCCTGCAGGTTCCAGGAGTTACAGAGTGACCCTACTGTGGCCAGCTCACCTGAGTCCTGACCTGCCACTGCCCACAGAGCAACCTGGCATAGAGGAAGGTGTTTCTACCCATGGCAAAGGGTGAAATGAGATGGGCTTTAAGGTCCCTTCCAACCCAAACCATTCTGTGATCCTATTCGGATTTAACTAGTTAGAAACACCAAAGTTCTAGGTCTTCTCAAGAGCCTCACCAGTAGTTGCAACTGTGGCCTCAGGCTTTGGAACAAGTCTGAGACAACACAGTGACAACCAGCCCTGAGACCTCCATGCTTACAAGTGTTAAAACACAGCATGTGACATTTCTTCTTGCCAGCACAGGAAACCTCTGTCCCTTGCTCAGATCTCCTTGGACCTCCATCTGCCCATGCCAGGCTCTGGCTCCTCACCTGTGGTGACCTTGTTAAAGGTGATGGCCTCGGCCACTCTGCCCCCCAGGGCCATGCACATCCTCTCCAGCAGCTGCTCCTTGGTGAACAGGTACTGCTCCCGGGGCAGAATCTGTGCGAATCCCAGCGCCGCGTTGGTCCGAGGGGCTATGGACACCTGCAACACAGGGCAGCTCCCTCAGCTCACAGAACTGCAGAGCTCTCCCTACAGCAGCACAGGGAGGGCAGGAAGAGGTCTCTGCATCCCCAGTGAAGTTTGTCCATGGCCATGGACAGGTTGGCCTACAGAGACATGGCCAAAGGCTACAAAGATCTGTACTCATTCCTGAGCTGAGAGCTCTGCCTTCACACACAAGCACACTTTCTGCCCTGGTAATTATCCTTGACAGCAAGTCACCGAAGTCCTGAAATTTAGGAGTTACTTTGGAGTGTATAGGCCACACAGAGTTCACTGATTCTGCTCCAGAATCCCTGAGACTACCTGCAGAAAGACAGGAGCCTTCAGAAAAATTACATCCATTTTCCCCAGCCATTAAACGAGAGTAATTAACACCAGTTCTGCTTATACAATGGGTCATTCAGAGTGAATGTGCCACTGGTAATGGGCCAAGGAGCTGTCACCCTTGTCATTTCACTCCCCACCTCCCCCCAGTGCCCTGGCTTTTGGAGTAGATGTGCAGGGATCACATCCCCGGGTGCCAGGGAGGCCTTTCCCTGCAGAGAAGCGCTTCGGGCAGACAACCTCCCAGTCTGGAAAACACATCTCTCCATCAGTACCAGAGCAATTCCTGCAGTGGCTTTGCCTGCTGCAACGTGCTGGGAAAGGGATCACATTTGGATGTGTGCACACATGGAACAGCCTGGAAGTGCATGACTGAGCAGCAGCACCAGGGAGACTCAGTTGCTTCTAATTTTTAATTGCAAGGCTTCTCCTATAGCTGGTTAATCAGCTTTGCACCAGCACTATCATCAATGGAGCCTAATAATGGATTTCTCTAGAGCATAAATTAGGGACATGGTTTATATAATCACAGAATCATTAAGGCTGGAAATGTCCTCCAAGACCATCAAGTCCAACTTCTGACCAAATCCCACCAGCCCATTGAACCATACTGTGAAGTGCCACATCAGCTTGTTTTTGAACATTTCCAGTGGTGACTCCACCACCTCCCTGGAGAACCTGTTCCAATGCTTAACCAACCTTTCAGTGAAGAATTTATGCCTAATATCCAGCCTGAACCTCTCCTAGTTTAGTGGTGGGCTCGGCAGCGCTGTGTAGCTGGACTCAACAGCCTCAAAGGTGCTTCCCAAGGAAAATGAGTGTGTGATTCTGTGTTTTCCATGCACTTTGCTGCAACAGCACAGCCCCAGGCTCACAGAGCTGAGCAGAACTGCACACAAGTACCAGAAAGCAATCTTGGACAGGGAAGCCCTCGGGACTCCCCTGCCTGGCAGAGGAGGTACCTTCATGACGGCCTCCGTGTGCTCCAGCAGCCACCCCACCAGCGCGTGCCCGGATTCGTGGAACGCCACCACCTTCCTCTCCTCTGGTGACAAGATCTTACTTCTTTTGGCAGTGCCTGTGGGAACACACACCAGGGTTTGATAAGTTATCAACAGGTGCAACCAGTGGGGCAGAACCTGGTCCAGCCTAGTGCACAGCCTGTGGCTGAACCGTTTGTGCTGACTCTGGAGAGGGGGAGGCAGCAAAACCCCTTTAACTAAAATGTTTGGAAAAGGTGGTCCCTGGCCCTCAAGTGGAAAACAATCCACGCCTGGGATTGCTTGAAAACCCTGGCAGAAACTTTTGCCCCTTCTCCTTACAACAGACTTAACCATTAGACAAATAATTTGACATTTGATTTGATCACAAGAACCTTGTTCCCAGGGTTGGATCTGTAAAAAGGCAGCTTACTCTCTTTTTTTTAATAATTTTGGTTAATTTTTTTTTGTGGAAAAAATCTGAAAACAACAAAACCCAAAATGAGTCCATCTAGAGTCTCACACTCATTTTGCTGTTTTCAGTCCCTTAGGCAGAACAAGAAAGGAGATGTTGAATCATATATACAAGGTCCCAGATGAGAAAACTGTGCATTAAGAGTGTTCAAATCAGCTGAAGTCCAGAAGCAGATACAGAAATCCTTCTCCAGAGCCTGGAAATGTCTCTGATTACATATGGCATGCTCTGTATGAGCTTATTCCCAGGCTCCTGAGAACCAGCAAATGAAGTCATAACTTACACTTAACCCTTCCTCCAGAAAAGGAATTTTCAAAAGTATCTATTTTCCAACTTGACAGAGCAAGTCCAAAAAGGATTTAAAAAAACACAAGAAAAAGGTGAATGGAAGTAAAATTTCTAATACATAGGAAAAATAACTACAGAACACACAGTGTGTCAGGCACTCGTTACAGCTCAGAATGTTGGATGCAAAAAGGTCCCAGGATTTTCAGGCCAGTGTCCCCACACAGAGCCCAGAGCAGCAGAGGGGAGAGCAGCCAGTCAGAAGCAACATTGCACCAAACTTGCTTCATGTCTTGGAAAACTACATTCTATTAACATGAATTTTTAAACAAAGTCAAGGCTTTTATTAAACAAGGAAACAACAAAATTAGTGTGGCATATCTTGTAAAATGACTGCTCAGGGACCCTGGAAACTGCTGTGCCCCGCCAGGCATGATGGAACAGCAGATTAATTGCAACTGCCTTGATTTTCATGGGTCAGTCCCCTACCCTGTCCTCAGCAGTGTGTGAACATGGCCCTGTATGGCTATTTCCACTGAAAGATGTATCTATTCTCTATAAATACATGTATATAAATACATGTATACATATACAAACAGACAAAACATAGAGACATGCTCTTCACAATAGCACACAGTGTGCCTACCAAGATTATTTCTTTTCTTACATAATCTCCAGGCATCCAAGTCCCCTGAAAGCCTGTAGTTGTCACATTCATGACACAAGCCAGCCAGGAAAGAACTCTGGTGCATCTCTGCTGGCCTTACACAAACCCCACCAAGAAAACAGGCTCCATCTTCTAAAGCCAAGCCCTAAAAGCCTCTGTGTGCTCAGCAGGTTTCTTCCCTCGCTCCCAGGAGACCTGACCGACTGCTTTCTGTTCCCAAACTAAAAACACAATGGGAACTACCACAGAGAGAAGTTCTTGCTCCTCCCTTACAGCAACACAAAGCTTTAAGGCTGACAGGGCCTCTGGACTTGCAGAGCTCCCTTTTGATTCTACCCCACTCTTATTAAAACCAGAAGTTCCTAATGGAAAGCACAGTAATATCTTCTTTCTTTCAAGAAAAGCTTTTATAGGAACTGAAATGCCCTCTGGATTGTGAAACCCAGAAGCATTCCTATGACATGGAAAGGGTACATTTAATACAGGGGCCTGGGGGGTTGTTTGGGGTCTTTTAGAATCTGTCTACAAAAAATAGCCAGTGCTGCTAATATGAGAGAATCTGATTAAGCAACAAAAAGACTCTGTGGCCTCCTACACACAGCAGAGCCTGAGTGGGGCCAGGCAGCTTTAACTGCCAAAGCTCATGTCCTGCAATGCCCCACCACATGGATCCCAGAGATCCCTTCTGCTGCCAGCCCCCCCAGCCTTCCTTGCTTTTTGCTTTACCTTCCCAGTCTGGGGAACTAGGGCAAGGATCAGAGAGAAAAGGCAAGACAGTCCCCACAAGTCTGGTGCTTGTGCTCCTGCAGATGGGAAAGTAGAGCACTTCTTTACAGGAGCATGTGGTGCCAGGACAAGGGGGAATGGCTTCAAACTGGAAAAGAGGAGGTTTAGCTGGAATATCAGAAAAAAAATTCCCTGTGATGGTGGGGAGGCCCTGGCATAGGGTGCCTGGAGAAGCTGTGGCTGCCCCATCCCTGGGTCCAAGGCCAGGCTGGAAGGGGCTTGGAGCAACCTGGGATAATGGAAGGTGTCCCTGTCCATGGCAGGGATTGGAATACAGACTTTAAAGTCCCTTCCCACCCAAACAAGCCCAGGATTCTGTGATCTTTGCTGCAGATGATGAAAATTTCTGTGTTACAACTACAGTTGTCTCACTGTCCACTCTTGGGAGCTCCTGAGTACAGTTTGGGGTTTGTGTTTTTAACCAAAGCACTGCAAGGGTTTGTTTTTTTCTGTAACAGGTGAATGCTGTGAAGCATTTTCTCAAACATTATGTTTTAAATGAGGAATTCTCTAAGCATCTTCTGATAAAGCAAACAGGACTTAATTCCAGGATGAGGGAAGTAACTGACCCAGTACAAACATCCTGTTCCACATGTTCCACTAAAGAGGCACAGAGTGCCAGTCTGTGTGCCCAGGCTCCCCCCAGGAATGGAGCCTGGAGGCAGTTCAGTGTCTGATTATGAAATCCACAGCTTGGCTCCAGGGCAGCTCAGCCCAAAACCCACCAGATTCAAATCCCTCAGGTGAAGTCAAGAGTTCTGGGAACGCTTTTCCCCTCCCTACAATAAACTGCTACAGGGAAATCTCCAGAGGTTACTCTCCTGGCAATGGCACAAGCAGCAGGGAAAGGCCACAGGATGTTCTCAGAGGGAGAACAGTGCTCTACTGTCTTGCAGTTTATTCTGCCAATTCATCAAAGCCTGGGATTGGAGGGCAGAAAGAAAAATCTCTAATTTCTTGCTGGTGAGGATGCAGAGACTATTTGCTATTGATATTTATGTAGCAGGTGTCCAGAGCAGCAAGAAAATTTCAGAGATACTGTCACTCCTCTTTTAAAAAAACCCAGAAATAACAGCCCACACCCCCCCCAATCTTCAAAACTGAAAAAAAGCCACATGGATTTGAATTTTTCTCTTTATTATTTTGTCAGTTGTCATTTTCCCTGAGCTATGGGTTCAGACTCCTGCAGATTCAGGAAGATGGAGCCATTTGGGGTATTTTTCAGAGAACTTTCTGTGATTGTCATTGAAGACCTCCAGACCAGAGCACAGTCTGGAGCCATCTGTCTTCTCTGGGATGTAACCCCCTCACCTGAGCAGAACAGACCCCTGAGGCACCATCAAGAAAAGCTGCTGCACTGGCACAGGGTGCCCAGAGCAGCTGTGGCTGCCCCTGGATCCCTGGCAGTGTCCAACTCCAGGCTGGACAGGGCTTGGAGCACCCTGGGGTCGTGAAAGGTGTCCCTGCCCATGGCAGGGGTGGCACTGGATGAGCTTTAAGGTCCCTCCCAACCCAACCCAGTCCAAAATTCCATGGAATGCCTGCATCTCTTACCTGCAATGACTCTTTCCACAGCATACTCAAAGTTGGAGGTATCAATGGATTTGTGCCCTTCCCTGGCAGCGTGAAGAGCAGCTTCATTGCAGATATTTGCTATGTCAGCACCTGCAGACACAAGTTCACAAGAGTTACACTAGGTCAGCATGGGACAGAGAACTCAGAGAAGAAATGGGCACAAACAAATCTGGAGAAGGACCTAAGGAAGTCAAACAGCCTGTGCTTTTTGTTCCTTGGGAACAGAGAGCAACCCTAGTCCATGGTGTTGATGTTGGATTTGAATAATACAACTGCTTTGGCAGGGAATGCTGATACCACACAGAGCTCAGCAATCCAGGAGCAGGCTGAGGCCAAGGCTGGCTCCCAGGGACAGGGATGGTGTGGGCAGTGGGCTGGCACAGGCTGCTGCTCTGCTCAACCTCGGAGAGAAGAGAAGGAACATCTGTTCCCAGTTTGTGTGGGTGGGTGATGGTGGCGGGGGGCTGCTGAGAGCAGTCACGGAGAGGCAGCGTGCTGGGGCCTGGGAGAGGGGAAACCCAGAAAGGATATTCCAGGAACTCCAGATAAACAGGAACTCTGGAGCCCCTTGCTCAGCACTGTTTCAAGCTCCCAGGGACCCACCCTGGAAGCAGGCTCCATGCAGGAGCCACGCAGAGCTGTCCAATTTCTACTCTGCTCAGCAAAATAATTCCTACTTGTTCCTTCCATTGCTTTCCTGGTAACATAAATCAATTTAACAATCTCTCCTCTGAAGTGCAGCACCTCATCCTCAACAGCTCTGAGAGGAGCAAGACTGGTTCCTTCCCTTAGGAATTAGGCACCTGGGCACTGTAAAAGTGTTTTCCCTACCTCCCCACTCTGCTACTCCAGCTAATTTCAGAAGATTGAAAATAGTCATGAATAACTGCTCATCAGAGCTCACCAGGGAGCTGGTCAGGTTCCCACAATTTTTTTCTCTTTCCCATAGAAATGGTGAAAAAAGCCCTTTTTGCCCAAATCTCCGTTAGACCCCCAGCAGCCAGGAGCTCCAGCCTGAACGGAGCAGGAGCAGCCCAAGGACACATCATACCACTGAATCCTGGGGTCAGCTCTGCCAGGTGCTGCGAGTAGAAACTGCCATCCTGGATCAGCTTGAGGCCCTTCAGGTGGTGCTCAAAGATCTCCTTTCTCTCCTGTAAAGAACACCCAGCACCTGAGCCCAGGCAGGGTCACAGAGGGGCCCTGCTGGCCATGGCAGGGAGCAGGGCGATGGCACTGCCGCAGAGGGGACAGCGACAGTGCCAGCAGAGGGCAGGGCTCTCCTTGCAGCGTTCCAGCAGCCCTGATAAACACCCAGCTCTCAAATTCCCAACAGATGCACGAGGCTCTCCCTGAGTCACGGCTTTCTCTCTCAGGGCCACTCTCCCCTCCTCACTCTCACTCTGATGTGTCTTAACTTCTCCCTCACCACAAAAGCTCTCGCAGGAAGGAGCTCTGACTGCCTCGACCTGCTCCTGCACAAACCACAAACTGCAAAGCCCATCCAGCAGCTCCTCAGCCTGCGCCCATTTCCCAGATGGAGGTGGGGGTGAGATGCCGCTGGCAAGCAGCCACCAGTGACTCATTCAGCTGGTCCAGGAGATCCTGACTCAAACAATGGGCTCAGTTGCCAGGGTTTTTCCCCTTCCTCCTTCAGGGCAGCTGCACAGTTCATGCTTCCGGGGCCAGATTCTATCAGGCATTTAAGGTATTTTCACTGAAAACTCTGCGGAGGACAGTGAAGCACAGATGGGAGAGGAAGAGCCTGTGCTGGCACAGCACACAGATCCTCACTGCAGCTGAGCCTATTCCCAGAACTCTGCTACAAATGTCAACACAGCAGACATGGAAGACTCTTGTAAATGGATTTAAAAAGCATTCAGAAGGAGAAAGTCACTTAACAGGCTGCCTAAAGGAAAATGAGGAGCCTTACAAGGATAGGGAGGGCAATAATCCTACAGAACAAGGCACATGACAATTTAAGCTCTCACACCAGCCAATTGCCAATTAGGTGCTTCCTGAAGAGAAGACACAAACATAGCTCTGCATGGCAAAGGGAACCTCACAAAAGAATTCACTGCCAAGGCTCTACCAGAGCAGAGACCTCCAGACCAGTGAGCTGTCACTTCAGAGGAACAGGCATTAGCACCACAAATCTCTGATTTAGAACACAGAAACAAGAACAAAGGCAAACAGACGCTCAACATCTCCATCTCCTCCAAGCTCAACCTTGCCAGGCCAGTGAGACCAGCAGGGACTGGGACACCTCAGTCACAGGAAGGACAAGGCAGTGGTGAAACATACCTGGAGTGTTGGGAGATCAATAAAGATGTGCCTGTCCAGCCTCCCAGGTCTCATCAGAGCGTTGTCCAGGACATCGGCGCGGTTGGTGGAAGCCAGCACTATGACGTGATCCGTGGTCCCCATTCCTGCCAAAAACAAGACCAGAGGAGGAGGTTTTCCCCACCTCAGACTGTACTGCAGGCACACAGTGGGCTGCAGGCAGGGGATGGAGTACACAGCTTTACACAATGCCAGATGGTGTTCACAGCAGCCTTTGGGGCTGCTGAGGCTGTGTCCCCTGCAGCTTGGAGCAAAGTCAGGAAGGAACCTCCCAGATCACCCAGGCCAGTCCCTGCTTATCACGGATACTCTGAAATCCCCTTTTTATTTACTTAATAAGTCTCAGCTTAAGTCTTCTTTTTCTCCTTCCTATTGCCACATTTGGAAATTGCTCCAACTAGATCCCAGAACAGAATCTCTGTTTTGATGAGTTCACAGATGCCTTCTCACCCCCAGGGATAAGTCAATTCCTGAGCCTTTAGCTCCAGATTGTACAAGCAGCATTTCCTAGCAGAAACAGCCTTTTCCACAAATTTCCATGGAAAGCCCTTTCAGTTTTTATTTACTTTCAGCCTTCAGTCACAGACAGGCCCCTTTCCTCTGAGCTGCTCAGGTTAGTGCAGAAAGAACAGCTTTGCCATCCAACAAGGGCCATGTTACAACATGAGTTGCTCCTTGCCTCCTCACCCACCTCTTACAGGAACCGTGCAAGGCCCTGCACAGACCAGCCCTGCAGAACCCACACCAGACACAAAACACAACCCAAGAGCTTTGCACACATTATCAGCACAGAATTTGGCCAAGCCAGTCAGAGCAGGTTCTTTAAGGTGAAGGGAGCATTGGGATCTGCAGGCTGCCTGAGAGCAGCCCCAATGGAGGTATCAAAGACAGAGGATTTCCTGGGGAGGGGAAGGCAGGGCACTGGCAGCTGCAGAAGGGCAAAGAGGGGCAGACTCTGCGCTGCCTGGGTGGGGAGCCAGAGCTCTCACTGAATCACTGCCTCACAAAGTTATTTATTGCATTCCTCCAGGTGCCTGCAGGCCTCTGGGCATGAGTCACCTGCTTCCAGCACACTCCCCAGCCCTGGCACACAGCAGCCTTCCCAGGGAAAGGACACTTCAGTCCCATGTGCTTCCCTCTGCCAAGTCCCACGCTGTGGAGAGGCGGCTCCGTGCACGTAAGCTGGGCCAGTTTCAGCTCTCAGCTCCAGCAGAAGAGCTGCCAAATGTGTCAGCGTGCAAGAGCTCAGCACAGATCAAGGTTCCAGGTGAGGCAGAGGACTGGCTGTGCCAGTCTGTGCTGCAGCAGACCTGGTGCTCCCTCTCTGCAGGCTCCTGCCTTAATAAGCTGCCGGAGAGGATGAAGCTGAGCATCCTTCAGGCATGTATCACACTGCACTCTGGAGTGGGATAAACAAGCAGAGACTGGCAGGCACTCCAGGAATGGCAGGATTAGATGGCACAGTGCATTATCTGACTTGCAGCTGGGAAGACTCTCCTAAAATAGGTCTGACTATTAGAGCAAATAAAAAACCAGAAGCACTGAGAGCATCCTCCTCACATCAGCTTCTGCCCCACTTGCTTAATGCAACACCACCTGGCATGTCACAGGCAAAGATCAGCCAAAGGAACAGGCTACAAAAACAACACCTCATCACATCAGCGAATGAGAGACAGCTCTGAAAATGTAGCCTGAAGAAAAGGGTTCCTGCAAGGGTCACAAATGAACCACTCCAGAAAGGAAAGCGAAAAAGGGTCTACTCAAGCTGCAAGTACCCTGCTCCCCACACTGAGCAACACACTGCTTGGTGGACATCTCATCTGCAGGGTTACACTGTGTCTGTCACCCTCCAGCCATTTGTCCAAAAGCCTTTGGGCATCTCCTGGGAGCAGTGGCACTGAAATGGTCCCCTTCCTGAAGGCAGTCTCGAGGCTGCACATGGCACAGCTCAGGACTTGTCTGAGGGCCCCAGGTGAAGAGCTGCTACCAAAAGCCATCCTGCACTTCCATTCACAAACACCCAGCTCAGCCCAGGACTGTCAAAGCTCCTCTCAAAGCATCCAGAACAGAGAGATTTGGGTCACATTCCTCTTCCGCTTGTCTGCAGTTTCAGAGGGAAGATTCACTATTCAAAGCAGGCACCTGCTCCGACAGAGCCGGGGTTTGTGCGTCACTCACTCCACTCTCACAAACAGCTTTTGTAGAGAGGCTCCCTCCGGCGCCTCCCCTTCTCCCACCACATCCTGGTGCTTCCCAAACTCAGAGCAAAGGAAGAGCCCTCTGATTTCTCCAAAATGTTCATACCAATGTGACTGAGCCCCAGCCTGTGCTCACCCCATGTAGCTCATGGTACCCTCATCCCCCTGCAGCCTGCACAGCTCTGATCCTCCTTTCCTCCCTCTCCCTTCCCTCCAAGGAATCTCATTCAATCACAGAAATCCAACAGTCAGTGATGACTCACTGATCTGCTTTTGTGCATGACTTTTATTTCTCCAGTTAATACCCAGCTTGGGTGCATGCTGCTGTCTTGCCTTCAGCCCTCAATTTAAGCTCAGCCAGAGCTCTCAACCTTCCATCTCAAGGCTTCCTTACAAACACTCACCACTCCTGGGGCAGAACTGTTCCCCTCCTAAACAGGTTATTCACCATCAACCTGGGAGCTGTTTTGGTGTGCTGCACGTGGCACATCAGTGTTGTTTTAGGTGACACACTCTGTTAGGTAACTCCAGTGACAAGTGCCAGGATCGCTGCTGATCCCATGTTCCCAGCACCAGGCTGACAGCCGTGCCAGCTGTCTCCTGTGTGACACTGTCAACTCCTTGGACTGGTTTTTTTTTTTTAGTGTGTGTTTGATAAAGCACTGAGCAAAATGAAGGACTCTGTACTCACGAGACATGAGTAAAGAATGAGATAATATAGATTTAAAAATAAACCAGGCAGCACACTGCAAACAAGGGACTATAAAGTGCACACAGAGGATAATATTTACCTTCTAAACTCACTTTCCAGTTGAGCAGAACCCTCACTTTTGTATTGAGACTCACCAGGGAAACACTCTGGAAACCACACCTAATTTTTACAGACTGCTGGAAATCAGACATTTTCATTTTTAGGATAGAGATGTGGAATGTACTGACTACATATTCCTGAACAGACACGCAGGCTTCCATTTAATTCAGAGGCCAGCTCACCCTACAAGTGTTGGGAGAAAAGGACCCACCCAAGCCAGGACTGCTGGGCTGTGTTACCACTGGCCTTTCCCATCAAGATCTTCCACTTCACTGGAAACACTCAGTACTGAGCCAGCAGCTGGAACCCGGGTCTGGGGATGCTTTTGGTGAACAATGGCTTTTCATTTTTCATATGAAGAGTGTGATGAGACAACATGACAGTCAAGCTATGACTCACAGTTACAGTGAAGGGAAAAAGTGAAACAAACACTCCCTGATGGGCAGGTAGTTGGTTATTCCTGACCCTGCAATAGTAAGATTTAGCAACAGAAATATTTCAAGTGGGGTCAGTGCTGCAGGCTTGGACAGAGCCAGGACTAAGGACTGCCAAAGGATCATTCTTCATGAGAAAGTGTCTGAGCAAAGGGCCAATTCCAGGTGCACAACAGCCAGAAACCAAACACAAGTGTGGCCTCAAACCAGGACTTGTTTGCAAAGCTTATCTCAATCATCTCAGAGATGCTGTGGTCAGGCAGACAACACAAACATAAGGGAATGGACAGGAGAATTGATATATTACATCACTTCTGTCCCTTTAGGACAGCTGGACTCCAAAATCTGAGAGGCTTTAAACTACTACCAGTCTCAGACTGGATACAGCAAGTATCCAACAACATGTAATGGCCAGCTGGACTGAAACTCCAAGGGTTTAAAGTTTACTCGATTTAGGGACAAGTGATGGGGTGCATGGGCTCAGACTGCTTCAGACTTCAGCAAGAGAACATTGGAGAGGGCAGGTAAGTTCAAGCAGGACAAAGATGAACAGACCAATAGCTGGACCTTGGAGGAGGTAAGGGCAGGGAGAAACACTGACCATCCATTTCCACCAGCAGCTGGTTTAAGGTCTGCTCCTCCTCAGCGTTGGCAAAGCCAGACACGTTGGTGGAGCGCTTCTTGCCCACGGCGTCGATCTCGTCGATGTAGACGATGCAGGGAGCGCGAGCTTGCGCTTCCCGGAACAGGCTCCGGACACGAGCGGCTCCCAGACCTGCAGGGAAAGGGAAAACACAGTGAACTGGTAGCTAAAACTGTGAGCAAAGCTGGAGAGCAGCATTACTGGCCCTCAATGAGACACCTGACACCAGACAAACCCTCTGAATGTGACAATCCCTCTGTCAACACTCTGGGGACAAAGAAACAGCCCCAGAACTCATGTTTAGTCCTTAGGCTCAGTGTGTCCTAGAGCTGGGTTTAAATGGGCTCCTAAACCTGCAGGGACTCCTACAGCTGCTGCGAGAGGAGCTTTGCTCCCAGCTCCCAACACGGCCTCCTGTTCCTCCCACAGTTCAGAGCAGAAATATTCAACATTTTCCTGCATATTGACCCTTGACAGGTCTCAAGAGATCTGTGAGGAAGGAAGAAAAGGAGAAGGATGGAAATCCCAAGGCAGAGAGGCCCTACTTTCCCCATCTGCATTTCCATACAAGGAAGGAAGCCTCAGTCAAGGGCTTTAATAATAGGTACAGGGAAGCCAGAGAGGATGCCTGCAGGTGAAGGACCACAGCTGCACTCTGTCAGAAAGCGGCAACCAGAAATGCACTTCAGATACTACATAATTAAGGAACTGCATCACTGAAAACCTTTTATATCTTCAGGCTAAGTATCCAACTCATCTTCCCCATGCCAAGCCCTGTCCTTTGCAGGAAGCCCAGCCAGCCCCCTCCTACTCTACAACAGACAAAGAGAGCTCCCCCTGCTCCTCGGAGCACCTCACCTCCAATCACCTCCACGAACTCGGAGCCTGCCATGGCCAAAAATGGCACCTGGGCCTCTGTAGCCACAGCCTTGGCCAGCAGAGTCTTCCCACAGCCTGGTGGGCCCAGCAGCAAGGCACCCTTGGGCACTTTGGCCCCGAGCTGGAGGTAGCGATCGGGATTCTGCAAGGACAACACAGCTTGGTCAGAGGAACAGCTCCCACCAAGCCCCTGAGCCACAGTGGGGCTTCCCAGAACTTCCTGAGAATGTTCTGAGCATGGGCAACTCTGAGCTGCCATCGGGAGCAGGTCCATCTGCATTTCCACTGTGGAACTGGACATACACAGCTTGTTTCAACAGAGGCTGCCCAGAACCACAAAGGATGAAGAGCAAAGCACCCCCCCCCCCACCATCCCAGGTCACCACTCTATCCCAGAAGGCAGGCAGCAAACATTTGTTTTGTTCTACTTTTACATACCTTTAAATAGTCCACAAATTCCTTGACTTCCATTTTCGCCTCATGCATTCCCGCTACATCCTTGAAGCCAATTCCTTTTCCAGATTTCCCATCCACAATGGTGAAACGAGCCATCTTCAGCTGGTTCTGTGGAAGGCAGCACAAGGACCAAACAACTTTGGACAAGGCAACAGTCTGGACAGGCTTTTTGCTACATTTTGGGAGGCAGCCCAGCCCAGGGAGACAGCCCAGCTGTCCCTATCCAACACCACAAAGTCCCCATCAAAACACTGGTGTTTCACAGATTTTTGTTCTGGAAAAAGTTCCCAAATGGATGGGTGACTCAAACTTTATTTATCCACATGTTGGGAAGAGACAGAATAAACTTGCAGTAATAGTCCCTACACAATCCAGTTCAAACTCCATGTAGATCAGGCAGGGATGATTATTAAAAACATGCAGATGTCCAAAACCTGATTTGGGATCTCCTCCCTGATTTCTAAATGCTCTGAGCCTTAATACACATGGGACAGTCACAGTTCCAAGGAACATGTGTTGATGGCAAATAAGTGTCAGTGGTAAATAACTGCCAATACTTATGAAAGCACAGACACTTTGCAGTCTTTGATGCTGCTGCTGGTTTCTGCTGGAAACACCCCAGGCCAAAACTACAGGTTCTCAAACTGAACAGCCACCATGTTTCCATCTCCTGATGCATGTGAAGCCACAACGAGAGTCAAAACAAGAATTCAGTTAAACATCCCACTCATAACTGCTCAGTATGTTCTACTCAAAGCAGCTACTCGGGAGCTTTTTTCTTTCAGAAGAAAGTTTATGGTTTCTGAAGCCTCAGAAACATCCAAAGGAAGAGTTAAACTCAGGGCCTGGCTGTCCCCACTTAAGCAAGGACACAATCTAGTCCTCAAGGCCTCATTACTCAACACTTCTTTAATATATTCTTTTTCTCTGAGCAGCTGCATCCTTTTGTTCAAAGAGAATCTCAAAGCCAAAAGAGAACTGCGGAGGAGACTGAGTGGGAAATCCAACAAGGGACTGAATTCACTGTGTTTTCATCCCCAGTCCCTGCGGTCAGGGACAGAGCACCCCAGGCTGATTCCTACAGTTTCATCAGCTGATGCAGGCCAGGGTGGGAGAGAGGAGGAGGAGGAGGCTTGCCTGGTGTTGCAAGCGAGGCATGAGGCAGGAGCAGAACAGGCCAACACATAATGAACTCCAGAATCTGAACATATTTTATAAATTGAGAACTCATTTTGCAGAAAGCAGCAATTCCTACTTCTGGCTGTATGGGAGGCATGTTGGCAGGGCCCAGTGAAAAACACCATCTGCAGCTGCAGCTCATTAGCAAGCTTTGAAAACAGCAAACTGGACTGAAATTCCCTGAGCTCAGCCCTTCCTGCCATTGGGAAGGGAAGGGACCTCGGCTAAGGCCAGTTAAGGTACCAGCCAGGGAAATGATCAGCACAGGATGCAAGATGTGGCAAGACTGGAGAGTCCTTGGCACCAGTTCATCCTCATCCTGCACTGACTTTGCTGGGAAAAGGGGAGGAGGTAACCCAGCAGAGGCCAAGACTCCCCACAGGCTGCAAAACATGCTCAAAACCCAGGCTACTCACAAAGGCGTTGAAGCCTCCGGCCCTGCTTGCCACCCTGAAGAGACGGAAGATGCTCCACAGCATGGACACGGCCACCAGTGTCACTATCAGGGAAAGGACATCACTGAAAGGACAAAAACAAGTACAAACTGAAGCATTCTCCCACAACCTGGTCAGTATTACCCAACATGGCTACTTTTATAGGACATTTAGGCTACAGTGCAAATGAGCAGACGTGATTAACAAAATGGAACTTTCACAGGTTTTTATACAGATATATAAAACCACAAACCCCAACCATTACATAACCTAAGAAGTTAAGCAGAGGACACTGGCAAACATTGCCTACAGCTGAGGAAGAAATTCGACCTCACCATCCACTTCAGAGGCATTTCTGCTTCTAAAACAAGCAGGACCTCCAGGCACTCAGATCACACCCGGAGCAGAATCCACTGGGGCTGGCAGTGCATCCAAAGGGAGCTCACTGCAGAGGACAGTGTCTGGTAACAACAACAGGGATTCCAACTCTCCTAATCCTGGCAGAAATCCCAATATGGGTCTCCCATTAAGAGATTGCTGGATCCTCCTTAGTCAAATCTCTCAGGAGTCCTTTATAGCAGAAAAAAGTGCTTCAGCACCAACACTGTCAGTTTTCTGGATCCTTTGGAACACCCACTGCATTAGACGGGAGATGGGGAGCTGAGATGACACTCCAGGTCTAACACAGTTACAGGACAAACATGCTGAGCACAAATACCCTGTGAGCTCTAAACAAAGGATGCTCCCAGGAACAGGAAAGATGATCCTATGCCAGATGACAGGCTGAGATCGGTGGGCCCCTGTTCTGCTCCATGTGCCTGAGGAACCATCAGGCCTCGCCACACTTTAGTGCTTATCTTTACACCAGGAATGTGTGTTCCACCTCTCACAGAGGGATGATTTACTGAAGCAAGGGACCAGCAGGAGCTCTATACCCAGCTGCATTTGTTTCTGTTCAGTGAGAGATGCAAAGGCAACACTGAAACCTGAAAGTCACCTTCAGTTTGTCTGCTCTGCAAACAGGATTAATTCTGAAACATCCCGAGCGCCCACAGCATGGAGCGAGCCGAGCCCGAGCTGCAAAGGCTCTGCACCTCACAGGCTCAAACTCCAGACGGAGACCAAATCCTCCAGGCATTCATCAGGTCTTCTGACAGACTTAGCACCCCATCACAGCTCTTAAAAAATTGTTTAAAATCTCTTTTGAAGAGCAGGGGAAACAGCTTGTGTTGGGGGCTGATTGTCTGTTCAGTCCTCTCTTCTTGTTACATATGAGTCTGAAAAAATCTGAATTTGAACTGAAGGTCTCATACTGCACGATTAGTTAAAAAAGCTTATTTCTGTATATTCAGCTATAGATGAAAAACATCCAAAATGTTGATGAGAGGATGAAATCCAGCCCAGGTATCCATTCATACACAAGCTTTACATTTTTACAAGGTGTCTGGGAGGAGCAATTACACACACTGGCCATCTCCAGTGGGAAAATGGAAGCATTTTAACGAGGAAGGAAGGCTTAGTGCATCCCCAGCCTTCTCCACAGCCCAGGCTGTAACATCACTTGTTGCCAAGATTTCTATCACACTCTGCACTTGGACAGTTGATTATGATGACAAAAAGTGCTTAGCTGAGCAAGAACTCAGTGACCCTGACCTGAAACATTTTGGCCTGTTGCAATTACAGAATCCTTAGGACCCCCACTTTTCAAACATTAATGTACATCTAAAGCATCTTATTTTTCAGAAACATTCATTCAATGCTCCAAATCCACGCCCCAAGAACTTTTCTGTTCTGTATTTAGGTAACATTTAGCTGAGAGTTACTTTTTTCCAAGCAAAAGATGCTGTCACCAATACAAGAGCAACATTAAGGACAAATTTATATCATACTTTCCATAAAAGCCAGGGTGTTTGTAGGAAATGGGGATTCTCTCTTTCTCATCAATATTCAGCTCATCCTCCACAGCTCTGAGCTTCTCTTCGAATTTGTCGATGTTTGCCACACGCATGGTGTACAGCAGGGTCACGTTCTGGGGACAGGCAAGCCAGAGCAGCATGGAAATGTTATTTATTATATATCAATATCTGCCAGGAGCAGACGGCCACAGCATGGACAAGTCAGGTAAAAATCAGCCTCATGCTACATCCTTTGATCCTGCATCAGTGAATTGGGGAGCAGATGACTGACACTAGGCCTCCCAGTGAATTTAGGAACCCTCTGGTCTTAGGAAAAAAAGCTGATGGAGTTTGACAGAACACTCATGACTGAAATCCAAAGAGGAGAAAACTCTTAAAACAAAATCCAGCCGTAAGAGTTTACAATCTCCTGGACATCTTCTCCAATATTAGACTGAGCTGATAGAAGAAAACTGAGTTTCTCCAGCTTTTTAGGCATACAATTTTTTTTTTCCCCAGAACATTATTGATTATTTTTACAATTCAAACTGGAAGTCTTAGTTTCCAGTTGCTTGAGGCCCCCTGAACTTCAAATATAAGAAAGAAAAGAGCTAAAGCAAATTTACCAGCTGGAGCTTTACTGACCATTAATTCAGTCACCTTCAGCAGCATTAGCTAAGCTCACTGCCAGCTGTAGGGAGTAACTTACAACTTGTCCATGTGGAGTTCCACCCGGGTGCAGGTAAATCTCCACAATGTCACTCTCAGGCACCACCTCGATCCTCTGCACTTCCCCCTTGGCCAGCATCTCATTGACAAAGTAGTTCCAGGAGATGTTGGTGCCCTCCCTGTTATCACTGATCATGAAGCGAAGCATCAGCACGACGAAGGTGAGGACCAGCAGTGCCCGCAAACGTTCCAGGTGCATCTGGTTTTCCCTTCTCCTGCGTTTCTCTTCCTCTTTAGGAAAAAACAAAACAAAAAAAGAAAATATATCAGAGGAAAAAGATTAGTGTGTAATTGTGGAGTTTTCTAACCCAAAGAAGGGATAATTAAATGACAAAGATTAACACAATGGTATTTTTGGGGAGTTTTTGTTTGGTTTCCCCTGAAGGACTGGGCTTCCCATGGGTTGGTCCTAGTGCACCAAACCCACCAAAATCCCACCAAATAACATTCTAGGCTAGAATGAGATACTGTCTTGCCTGGCCCCATATGAACTGAGGTCAGAAAAAGTCACAGGACTCTTGTTGCTAAAAATCAAGCTGCAGAATGACTATAACCCACTTTATACAACATGGTTCCACAGCGGAAAATATTAGGAGTAATCCCGGTGTCCCTGGTAAATCCCACAGCACATTATTGTTTCCAGGTGAGCTCTGATCTCTTGGCACCTGCACCACAACTCCAGCAATGCTTCCACTACCTCAGTAAATACCTGCATTTGCAGAGAATGGGAGATAGCACAGAACACAAATACACTGCAAATCCAACTGTCTTAACCAAATTCCCTGGATTTTCTCCCATACAATTCACCTCATGTTTCAGAGGGTTTGATAACTTGCCCACATTAAGGATCTGTATCCAAGAGGGATTCCTATGCTGGATGTGCTTTCCCACACTTTCATTGTACTACAGCCACACTGAAGCAATGACACATGGAAAAGGGATGTTTTACTTCAACTATTTGCCATCAAATATTTTTCCAGTCTCATAACACTTTTTTTTTTTGCACTGCACAGGCAAATTTACAATTCTGTGGGCTGTAAAGGACTGTCACAGCACAGTTCAATGTCAGCTGCTGGCCAGTGTTTAAGTTGTTCAAATGACAACAAATATCTCCTCTTTCCAGTCACATGTGAGTGTTTCCAATATATAATTTAGCACTTGCTCTTGATATACAATTTAACAGCAACAGCAACATGGCACACATAAATACCCTTCTACACCCAGAAATAAATTCATTCTGTGCCACTGGGCTCTAATGCACCAGTGCTGCAGCCATTTGATTTATTTGCAAATTCATAAAAAATGTCCTGACACCAGCATTTATCACCGGTCACCAATTAGGCCCTACGCACGCTGCAACAAAACCCAGGGACAAACATATGACCCAGGCAGCTGCTAAAAAAAGTCCTCTGTCCTTCAGAGGCACAGCCTCATTTTTCACTGCTTCCCAGCTCTGCTCCACGCTGAACAGGAAAGGCTTGTTCCTAAATAGAAACAATGCAGCTTGGCAGAGAAGTCATCATTTCAAAGAGCTGTGACAAGCTCAGGCTCCGCGTCCAGCCCATCCGCTTTGTTCTCTGCTGCTGTCCCCTCAGCAAGTGTTATCTGCTGCATCCAGCTTTGTTAGGACTCAGGAATTCATCCCAAGGCTGCAGGATGACATCCACTACAGTCTTGTTAGGAAAAATTAAAATACACTATAGAAGACTTAGTCTGCACAACATCCTGAAAAGCCGAGCAGGTTCTAAATAAAAAAGATTTTATAGAGAAAATAAACTACTTAAGGCAAGTGAATCCTGACAGGTAAAGTCCATCTATGGCTGTGCAAGTTCCTTGGAGGTGTCAGAGTCAACTCCTGCTAGAGCATTTTCCTCTCTTTCATTTCAGACCAAGTGGAGGCCCATAACCTGCTCTAAACACACACAATCAGGGGTGTGATCACAAAAACATCACCTGGGGAAAGCTGTTTGTTAGACATCCTGACACAACTTCTCCCATTTCCAGGAATTAGATCTTTCTAGGACCTTCAACCCGCAGCTGAATAATTTCAGGAGAGAGCCCCATTTCTAGAAAGCTGCAAGGCAACAGCAAGCCTGCCTCTAGTCTGCATTTAATCAAGGACAAAACTGATCTATTTCTCATCTGTGGTAAAGCATGACTGTACAGCACAACATCCAACTGCACCACGAGCCACCCCACAGCACTCAGGAAACGAGTCCCAGGGACTGGATGTGACACTTGCAAGCAGCAGCTGTGGGAATACTCCAGCTTTTGAGTCTCCACCAAGCAATGATTTGCCATTAACCCCAAACGTGAACTCTCTGATTAAAATCTTTGCAAGGGCTGCGGTGACAGTTTGAAGAGTTCTTTGTAATAATTACAGCAGAGACAAGTGTTCCCCTGGAGACTCGGGGCAGCGTTCCCCCTCGCAAAGCCAGGCTGTCCATTAATCACAGGAGGAGAGGCCACGGAACACGGCGTGTTGCTGGTTACTGATGTGAACAGCTACAGCTCTTCCAGGTGCTGTGCTCAGTCATGGCCTGGCCTTGCACAGCACATGCCCCAGCTCCACACTCCCTTCCCGAGGACTCTGGTCACATCCCACTGACCATCCCAGTTAAATCATCAAGGAAAAGCCATTGCTCTGGCCCTAAGGACGCTGCAGTGACACCAGCCAGGCTGTCAGCAGCAGATGACCTCTGACTTCAAAAGCAAAAAGTCCAAGAAGATTAAATTATTAAGCACAACAAAGCAAAAGCCAAGTGCTCACACCATTTGATGATACCCAGGTAAAAGTTTAGAAAATAAATTATAAAATTAAATTACAGTCTGTAATGATATTAAGTGCCTCTCGACTTGCAGTACAAAGCTCTGGAGGCATGGCAGGGGGTTGGATGATTTTATGGTCCCTTCTAACCCAAACCACTCCGTGATTGAGAGGTTTTTAGGGAGATAAAACTCATTTTCAAAAAATTCATTACATGCCTGGGGCTTAGGAGAGTAAGACATGGAAAAAAACCAGTATCAAAAAAGACTGACTAACTTAAAAAAGAAAAACCAAGAAAAATTAGTAACACAGCTGAGAGATCTTTAAGGAATTTATGAGTTCTGTGATTCACTAAAAGTAGGGACACATCCACATTAAAGGCATAAAGATATATATAAGAAATATAGAAAATATAAGAAATATAAGAAAATAAAAGCAAATTCAGCTTAAATAACTGGGTTCAGTTAATACAAGTTTACTAAGTCAAAATGCTCTGCAATAAAACCTCCCAACCAAAACCCAGGTAATATTACTGTCCTGCTTCAAAAAGGGGCAATGCCAAGGCAAACAGCAATGAAGAGATTTGCACAGGAAGCAAAGCAGCAGAGAAAGAGAATCACTTTAATGAACTTTCATCCCCTCATTAGGTATTAGGGGAAAATGCTTCCCTGTGAGGGTGGGCAGGCCCTGGCACAGGTGCCCCAAGCAGCTGTGGCTGCCCCTGGATCCCTGGAAGTGCCCAAGGCCAGGCTGGACAGGGCTTGGAGCAACCTGGGCCAGTGGAAGGTGTCCCTGCCATGGCAGGGGCTGGAATGGATGAGCTTTAAGGTCCTTCCAACCCAAGCCACTCCAGGTTTTCTATGATCTGTCTTGTATCTTCCAGTCCATCATCTAAACCAAAATAATCCTTCAAACTTGCTGTTAGCCCCAGGCTTGTACAGGGGGAAGTTACAGGTACAGGGAAGCAGGAAGGTGGATCTTCCTCCCTGCATGCCCCTCCCTGTGTTTTGGTAAATCCCAGAATTTTTGGCACACACATACCATCCTCCTCCTGCGGTGATTTCTTCTTGATTCCTTCATTCTTCTGGCCACTCCTCCGAGAGCTGGATGTAGCAAACCAGGAGGTGCTACCTGCAGGCAAGCAGAGGTCAGAGATTGTTTTGTTGGCAGAGATTATTTTGAAGGGAAATAATTTGGAGAAATTTCTTTAGTACTGAAACATGGATACAATTCCCAAGTCACAGCCATCACTAACACTGGTGTGGGCAGTCAGCAACAGCCTCACACCTGGGATTGGAAATGCTCATTAAAGAAAATAGGTAATGGAATTAAATCAGGTGTCTCAGGAATGCTAGGGGATACTCCAATAAAAGCCAAAAAAGGCTACAAACACAAAGTCTAATTACTCCAGTACTTCATTAATCCCCTGAGCTGCTGATGGGAAGGTGCTGCTGTTGATTCCTGTCACCAAACACAAAGCTGGACCCCTGCAAACACCCCCACCTCCAGGAACAGAACACCTCTGCTGCACTTTCAGGAATGCAGAAGGAAGATGATGAAAGGTCAATTCTCTTATGAAATAGGACCTTTTCCCTCCCTGCTCCCCGGGACTCACCCAGGAGATTCCAAAGTCTGACTGGATCCCGGATTATGTGCTGTTTTGTCAGGGCTCCACCGAGACCTTGACATGGTAGGGAAAGTGTTGGTGCCAAGAGGCTCTGAGGAAGAGGAGAAAGAAAAACAAGACAACGATTGGAAAAGTGCTGTGGCTGCTCAAGCTTTGTGTGCCCTCCTGAGACTCAGATTCCTGAACAGGGAAATGCTGTGGGTGAGTGTCAGGACAGGAGCTGGGAGCCCTAGATGGGATTCCTGGTGGGGCACTTCCCACATGACTCTGGAAATGCTTATAACCCAGAGCAAAGAAAGCACAAGTATAAGTAGACAACCCACACTCAAAACACTTAATATTTCATCTTTTTCCTCCCTGAGTCTGTTTTGTTTTTTGTTTTTTTTTCTAAAGGCATTGTGATTCCCTGTCTCCCCTCCAATTTCTAAACCAGCCAAGGACACTGACCAGGCTGAAACCCCTCATTCATTTTTCCTGGTTCTCCTCTTTTTTCCAGCTTGTGATGGTCTAAGATGGCAACCTCAGGATTGATGCTCTCTAGAACAGAACAGCTTACATTTAAACTAATCCCGGAAAAACCTGGCATGAAACAATGTCCCACATTGTTCTCCCTCTACCTCTTACATACACCACAGAAAAAGTCCTAAATCCAGAGGAGGCCACAAAGTTGATGAGAGGGATAGAGCACCTCTTGCACAAGAAGAGGCTGGGAGAATTGGGATTGTTCAGACTGGACAAGAGAAGCTTTGGGGTGACCTAACTGTGACCTTTTGAGTGCCTAAAGGGGCTCAAAAGAGGAAAGGGATATGAGCAAGGAATGGAGTGACAGGATAAGGGGGAATGGCTTTCCAGTGCCAGAGGGCAGGGATGGATGGGATATTGGGAAGGAATTCCTTCCCTGGCACAGGTGCCCAGAGCAGCCATGGCTGCCCCTGGATCCCTGGCAGTGCCCAAGGCCAGGCTGGACATTGAGGCTTGGAGCAGCCTGGGATAGTGGAAGGTCTCCTGCCCATGGCAGGAGATTAGAGTAAGATGAGCTTAAGGTCCCTTCCTACCCAAATAATTCCATTATTTCCACAGTGTTTCCCATGTCGTTGCCCAACAGCGCTGACACGACGGACTTTCTGGACGGAACAACCACAGGTTTCTCCTGTTCGAGCCCCCCGAACGTCCCTATCCCCCCGTTCTTCTCCTCTCCCGGTGCCCACAGTGCTCGGTGAGCCCCCGCCACCGTCCCGTTACCTGAAGGCCGCGAACCCCGCCGAAGGCACAGCCGCGGGGCCGGGCCCAGGCGGCGGCGGGCGGCCGCCAGAAGGAGCAGCGGCCGCGGAGAAGCCCCATCCGCAGCAGTAGCGCCATGTTCGCCGGTCCCCGGAGGCCTCAGAGGCCGCGCCGGCGGGACGGGCCCAGCCCGAGCCGCGGCGGCTCCGCCGTTACCAGAACCGCGGCCTCAGCGCAGCCGGAAGTGCCCAGTGAGGGCCGGGCGGCCATCTTGGAAGCGGGGGCGCGCGCCGCGCTGCCAGCCCTTAAGATGGCGGCGGCGGCGCGCGGGGGCTGCCGGGAAGGGTCGCGCCGTTGCCGCGGTAACGGGGCTCCGGCACGGCCTGAGGCCCCGGGCGAGGCCCGGCCGCGGAGCCCCCGGCACGGCCCCTCCCGCCACTCCTCGGGCGGGCTCCGTGCTGCAGGCCAGCCCCAGGCTAGGGCCGCCGCTTCCCCACCAGCCCGGCCTTCTCCGGGGTCTCCAGCCTGGCCGGGGCCCAGCTCGGCCTTGGCCTGGTCCCAAATTATTTAGGGAGAAGAACAAACGCCTGGGAGGGGCGAGAGTGTCCCTGCAAGGATAGTAGAGAGGCTGCTGCCACCATGGAGGGGGCCCTATACTGGAGTTCGGTGGTGTGAGCACACAACCAGCCCGGCTCTGGGATTTTATCCTTCCTAATCCCATGTAATTGTAATGCCTGGGAAAAGAAGGAACAACCTCTGCAGTGTTAGATTCGGCAGAGAGGAAAGACACCCTCCCTGTGCGGCTGTTGCTGAGGAGGATTCCCCTTCTGACAGCCTGAGGTAGGAGTGAGCTGTGGTAGAAAACAGCCTTTGTGTCTGCGATGGGAGTGAGGGACTGAACTGTGTTCTGAGGGAAAGGGAGTGAACAAATACATAGAAATTTATATTTACCTTGAGAGTGGGAAGGCCCTGGCACAGGTTGCTGAGTGAAGCTGTGGCTGCCCCATCCCTGGCACCTTAATGCCCCCTCACTCCTGGAAATCTCCTTGTGTCACTGATGGGATCAAACAGTTCAATTTACAGGCACACAAATTGGTTCCAATTAATTTGTAAGGGCTGTTCAGAACATGGAGGGGATGTGGCAGCCCAGGGAGGCTGTACTGACTCCCAGCTGGAAGATCCAGGCCTGGATGTGAGCAAGCTGTGCTGAACTGGGAGTACTGATTATTTACAGACATATCACAGAGCTGGAGCTGACACAATTTCTATCCCTCTTTTCACACTGTGCTTCAAAGGCAGCCAGATGACAGAGCACCAGGAGGGCTGGACAGAGCAGCTGTGGCTGCCCCATCCCTGGAATTGTCCAAGGCCAGGTTGGACAGGGCTTGGAGCAACCTGGGGTAGTAGAAGGTGTTCCTGCCCATGACAGGAGGTGGAACATGATGGGCTTTGAGGTCCCTTTCCACCCAAACATTCCATGACTCCACGAAGGAGCGCTGGGGGACTTTGCCTCACTGGTGCCAATACAAAGTGATGCCAGAAAGGAGAGTCAGGAGGTTCTGCCCTGCATGGGCAGCTCAGGCTGTCCCCTCTGTGCATGCCCGAGGTGACCTTGGGGAAGGTGGCTTCAGTCACTGCCCTTGGACTGGCAATATGCTCCTTTGGGAGTAAGCCAATATTCTGAGAGGACAGATATAACCTGATCCAGGCTTGGCCTTGCTGGGATGTGCTCCAGCCATGACATCACTCAGTAATGCCACGTCTGTTTACTACTGGGGAAAGGTGCTGGATTGGAGGCTGAAATCCCTGGTTTATCTCCTGAGCAGGTTAGGAGCAGGAAGCAGCATTGGCAGCCACATCTTGCTCTTTTCAGGCCAAGAGAAGTCAGTGTCCACGGGAAACGCAGCTCTGCTCTGTCTGAGAATTCACCTCTCCTGTTTCCATGCTCCCTGTAAGACAGTCCTGCCCTCTGAGGCTCAGGAAGTTCCTCATCCCCCCCAGCTTATCCCTGACTCATTTCCACACAGCACTTTGCTAGAGGGGTAGATGGGTATCTGGAATCAGGTGGCTACTGTGCCATCCACAGACTTCTCATTAATGAATCAAAGGATTAAATGCAGAGCTGAAGCTGCTGGAAGGTAAATTCAGACCTTTTATGGGATGAAAACTGCCCCCAGCAGCTAAGGCAGGACTTTGCTCCAGCAAAGCACCCAGCTCCGAGGGTCCAGAGTTTCCTGCATCCCTCAGTGCTGTGCATCTCTGTCATGCAGCAGATGGGATTTTTTTGATTACTTTGCAGGTGACAAATCAAGGTCAAGGGATAGATGCTCCCCTTCAGCACAGCATGGCCAAGAACACAGGAAAACCTTAGGGTCAGCAGCAAAGGATGTGCTTAAAAGACCACATGGTTTTCTCTCAAGCACAGTAAAACTCCTCACCAGGAAAGAGCTGCTCAGCCTTTTTCCATGAGCCAGTCCAAACCCATCACACCTATTCACTCTCCAGGATCAGCTTGGCATCACAGTGAGTTCCAGTTCCATGGCAGAGGATAGCACGGCACCGACACTGCTCCTCCCTGGGGCACAAAGCCTCCCCAGCCCCCAGGCCAGCCTGGGACACAGCACTGGGACACAAATCTATCTTTGGGTCACCTCTAAAGCCCTGGGAGCGTAAGACAGGCAGGTGACAGATGGCTGGAGGCAGGGGATCATGGGGACTCGGCCACCCCACAGCAGCCACCGCTCCGTCTGCCAGCCAGGGCTTAGAAACCTCTGGAAAAGCTAACACGGGGAAGAGGGAGCAACACTCAGAGAGTGACAGGGTAAGGGGCAGAGCAGGGGGAGGGAAATGGCTGTTTGTGACTCAGAGCAGATTACTCTGCGGGAGTGCACTCCCCAGAGAGCTGCTGGGGTGAGTGGAGCTTGGAGAGGCCTGGGAATCCATCTGTGTGCGGGAGGTGGCTGAAGTCACCTCCCCGCAGACCAGAGGAGGTCACTAAGCTCCGAGTGAGCAACTGTCACTCCACACCCCTGAAATCCATAAGCAGCCTGGAAATCTAAAGCCTGTCATTAGGAATGATAAAAACAGTAATTAGAGCCTGGCTGTCATGAGTTCACACCTGGAACATCAATATGAGGTGTTTACCCAGCAGCAGGAGAGCACTTCCCCCGGAATCCATCCTCTGCGGAAGCACCAGGCACAAAGCTCCACGGACCACTCTTCACACAGGTGTAAGTAAATCCTGCAGGGAGCCTTTAACCACCTCAACAGCAGCTCCCAGCTTTGAAGGATCCAAAAATGCTGCTGCTGTGGGGGCACAGGAGCTACATCAGCTCCTGGGCCGTGGGCTGTGCCTGTCCTGATCCCAGTCCTGGTGTTTCACTGGGACTCAGCTGGGTGCACAGTGGGCTGCACCAAGGAGTTAAACCTTCAAAACAAAGATTTGGAGGCAAACAAGCTGTGCCAAGGAGTTAGATCTTCAAAACAATGCAGATTTGAATATGAGAGCTGTTCCATGAATTTAGCCTTAATTACATCCTGTAGAGCTATAACCAGCCACCACACTGTAAAGCAGGTGAAAACCCACACTTTTATTTCTTTATGGTATCACAGGTGGAACAGCTTAAGTTGGAGTGTCCTTAACAACAACAGCAACAGCAAAGAAATACAAGGATGGCTTGAAAGTAGCTTTATTTAGTAATAGTGAGTCTGTACAGAGCTAGGGAGATTCCTGCTGCAGTACAGCAGCTGTACTCCTCACTGTCTTCCCAAATGGCTGCTTGGTTTGCCAAACCCATTTCTCTTCAAAATGTTAATAGATGACATTAATTAAAACATGAGCCAAGCCTAAAGTAAAGGTTTTTTTCTAATCAAAGTACTTCTAAATTATTACTCTCTTGGCCTCTGCGATGTTGGCACCTGACTGGTCACTCAGGGTTTACCCTGTACCAGCCATAAATTATCTCATCTATTAAAAATAGATTCCCATCCCTCCATCCTGCGAGGGGCTGAATCAGCAGGGAGCTGCACCCACAGCTGCACAGCCCAGGAAATTGTGTCTTTAGGGTTGGCATGATGGTTCCTTCCCGCACAGGACAGCTGCTGAAGGATTGAGGTGAGTTTGGTCACCCACAGGTTGCTGACACACATGCCATCTCCAGAGTGAGCCAGGAAGCAGTGCCAGAGCAGGGAGTGGAGGGTCAGGAGCTCTGTCCCCGAAGTCAGTGTCCTTTCAGCTCGCTGGGACAGACAGAAATAGGCCTGAAAGCACATTCCCCAAGCGGCCTAATTTCCCTGCCCTCACACAATGTTCTCTTTCCTCCTCAGCACCAGGGTATTTGTTTTATTTTAGGATTTAGGAGCTTACAACCTTTATCGAAGGATAAAGGTGCTCAACAATTGACTGTAATTTTTTTTGGTTTTGGGCTTAAGTATTGCAATTAAAGAGCAAAAGCCAGCCCAGGGTAACAAAGCAAGGCAGGTTAAACATCCCCATCACACAAGTCTCACCCAGAAAACAGCAGAACAGCCCCCAAGAAAATAATCCTCTCATTCCTGCTGTCAGCTTCCCTTCTTTAAGTACTTGAAAGTTCCTCCCTGAACCAGGCTGTTGTGTTCAAATAGAAAAAGGTCAGGGTGACACAGAAAGGGTTTAACTTCCTCCCCAGCACTGAATCTCTGACCTGGATGACATTCAAGGTTGTCAAGGAAGCAGTTACAAACAACTATATTTAGGAAATGAAAACACCTATTTCCTCTCTCCTCTGCTCAGAGGCCAACACTCACCTGCAGCGTTTGCAGGGAGCTGTGACAAGAAGCTTAATGGAAAGGAAGCAAAAAAAAAACCCAACCCCCTTCTTTTCACTGGTTTAGTAGGTCTTACAGAGGAAGAAGATGGGTAGAGATAAAAAGACTAAGCCTAAGTAGAGCACAGGACCAGCTTAACAGGCTCAGAATAAACCTTCCTCCTGCTGTTATTTAACACCAGAGCCGGACACGCGCTCCTGAGCCGCTCCTTCCTGCTGAGCCCAGCACTGGGATTCCTCTTCCCAGGGGGCTGTGGCACCCCCAGCACACGAGAACTGTCCCTCAGGCTGCCAAGTGAGTGACCCTGGGTGGCCCTGCACATGCCAAAAGAGAAATCCCAGTTAGAGCCCTGCTCCTGGCAGAGGGGGGTTAAAAACCAGGAGTTTTCCAGATGAGGTCATAGGCAGAGCTGCTGCCTCCAGGCTTCCCCATCCCCTGCAACCAAAACAACACGTGGTGACGAAGCTCTGCCACCCACACCAGGGCCCCAGGGCACCGAGCTGGGACCTGCTCCATGGACAGGATTCCTCCCTGGAATTTGGCTGCCTTGGTAACACAGAGGGGCTGGGGCAGTAGATGTGTGGTACAAAATACAGACACACAGAACAGTGGAATGGTTTGGGTGGATGAACCTCAAAGTTCATCCATTCTCACCCCTGCCATGGGCAAGAGACCTTCCACTATCCCAGGCTGCTCCAAGCCTCAATGTCCAGCCTGGCCTTGGGCACTTCCAGGGATCCAGGGGCAGCCACAGCTTCTCTGGACACCTGTGCCAGGGCCTGCCCACCCTCACTGGGAACAATTCCTGCCCAATCTCCATCTGTGACCAGTGGATCCCAGGCTGTAATCAATCCCCACCTTGTCAACCAGACCGGAGCAGTGCCACGTCCAGTCCAGTCACTCCTTGAACATTTCAGGAGAATGAAGGAATGAGTGACATGATCCAGGAGGAATGACCTGTTTAGAAGATGTTTAAAACGCTTTTTGAGGAGGCACCCTGCACATAAAAACTGAACAAAAGCATTTTCGTGTTGTGTGATCGGCACTTGAAAGGATCTGAGAAAACAGGCCCAAAACCTGGCCTGGTCAGGAGCGAGCGGCCATCCCAGCATGTCCCTGTCCCTGTCCTGTGCTGTCCAGGGGATCCCCCTGGGCTGGCGGAGCACCCACTGCCCCGTCCAGGGCACCTGTGTCACCCTGTCCCGCCGGGCAGCGACCTCCACCGCCGCCGCTTCGGAGCGCCAGGGCACACCCGGCCCCGGGAGCTTAATGAGGGTGATGGAGGCAGAGCTTCCCCAGCACCGGAGCACCGCCCCGTGAGCACCGCCATCCGGGGAGTGCCCGTTCCGGTGATCCCGCAAAGCCGAGGCAGCGCGGCGGACCCGGTACCGAGCCTTAGCTCAGCCCGCACGTCCTTGGGGGGGCCTATCGCGGTCCCGATCCTAGTTCCGGTCCCGGAGCTCGGCACGGCACGGCCAGCTCGTCCCTGCGGGGCCGGTTCCGGTGCCGGTCTCGTTCCCGGTTCCGGTCTCGTTCCCGGTTCCGGTGCAGCTCGCGGCCCCTCCCGCCCCGGAAGTGCCGCCCGGCGCGCGCAGCCAATGGGCGGCGGGGCCACCGGGACACGTCGCGCGCCACTGCGCTCCCGTCACCCCCCGCGTGCCGCCGGGG